>NW_012282041.1:0-1637 GCF_000151885.1 Dipodomys ordii
TTTGCCAGTCATGGGGCCTGAACTCTGGGCCTGGGTGCTGTCCCTCAGCTCTTCAGTTCAAGGCTAGTGCTCTACCACTGGAGCCACAGCGCCACTAACGGCTTTTTCTGTTTATGTGGTGCTAAGGAATCGAACCCAGGGCCTCATGCATGCAAGGCAAGCACTCTACCACTGAGCCACCTTCCCAGCCCGTCCATATTTTTATAAAGCTATGTTGGAGTATTGTAATAAGCCCTCAGGAAAACTACAAAAAAAAAAAAAAAGAATCCCATTTACCATGATGAGACAAAGACTTAGAAAAGCTAAGATTTTTCTCTAGGATAGGAGGGCTAATATGTAGAAGAATTAGAATTTGAAGTTCCGTTTGTCTGACTCCACTTGGAATAAGAGAAAGAGTGAATGCTATGGAACCCTAAGCCATTGAACTCTACAATAGAAGGGTATAGCCTGTCTGAGGTCCCCCAAGGCTGCTGAAGATCAGCTGATCATTGTGAGTTGGCAGAGCCTTGGTGACCTGTCAGTGATCCCCAGAAAGAGAGGAAACATCTGTAGTGTGAGGCAGTGTGGTGAGGCCTGCTAAGGAGATGGAGGGCGGAGGTTACTGAGCAGCAGTTTCTTACCACAGTGAGACTCTCAAAGCAGGACATAGAGCCCACTGCCATGTGTCCCTTTTCTTAGAGCCCAGACTCCCAGACAGGTCTGTGACCTTGGGATACTAGACCAGCTGGTAGGTCTGAGTCACCTCTTGTCCTCCTTTCTACCCTTGCCCTGCAGTGGTCTACCATTATGAGCCTGAGAAGATGAGTTAGGCTGTTTTCTTAGGATCACTGTGGGATTGGAAATGGTGGGAAGCCAGAGCTGGATGGGAGGGAAGAGGTCTGGCTTGGCCTGAGACCTTGGCTGTGAGTCCAAGAATGTGAGCATCACAAGGAGCCAAACACATTCCCACCTCAGTAGAAGCTGCTGGAAGAATGAGGGAACACTAGGCTTCCCAGCCTTCTCCTACTGCCTTCCCTCTGTTCTGAACTCTATGCATGTGTCAGCCTCTTACCCAACTTTGTACCCCTGGGGTGTTTGACAAGTCTGACAATCCTCAAACTTTTCCATTCTTTTCCCTGGGCCCAAACACTAGTCAGTATCTGACTTCTTAACTCACTAATTCCCCTGACCAAACTGCATACCATGACCACAGTCCCACAGCCTGCGTGCCCTAAATCACTGTGCTGTTATACCACCACCACCCACCACCCACCCTCTTCACAGACCCACGTTACCTCTGCCTTGTACAGGAAAGAATGTGACATACAGTGGAAACAATATGAGAGTCAGATGAGCCTGGGGTAAATTCTAGCTCTGACATCTACTAGCTTTATGACCTTGGACAAGTTACTGATGTCAGTTTCCTTATTCATGAAATAGGGATCATCTTGTTTACCTAGTAAGGCTGCTGAGAAGATACATTCTAACAATAAAGGACTTAAGATGGTATAATAGGTAAGAATACAAACTGACCAGTATTCAAATGCCAACTCTACTCACTAATAGTATGAGTTTGGTTGAATTATTGAATCTTTTGAACCTAGTTTTCCCATCTGTCCCTACTGTCCCTATTAAAGAAAGTACTTAGCCGGGCGCTG
>NW_012282042.1:0-1979 GCF_000151885.1 Dipodomys ordii
GACATGGGGCCAGCGTGGGAGACGTGGGGCTGGTGGGGACGTGGGGCTGATGTGGGGATGTGGGGCCGGCGTGGGGGACGTGGGGCCGGCGTGGGGGGTGTAGGGATGGTGTGAGGACGTGGGGCTGGTGTACAGTGCTTCAGGGAGTGGTCCCCACTTTTCTACAATGGTTTTTACTATGATTTAGGTCAAAGGCAGAGCCGTGGGGTCCAAAACAGCCCTGGGGCGGGCGGCTGTGGTCAAGCCCGGACCTCACACACAGCGCTGTGACCTTCGGTAATTTGCTTGACCTCTGTGAGCCTCCGTCCCTCATGTTTGCTGCCCAGGATTCTGCAAGGCATAGATAAATCACACGGGGACGGGCAGGGGTCTCCACGGCCTGCTCCCCCGGCCCAGCTAGCCTGGCTGCTGTTCTAGAATTTTCTCCCACTGCTCCCTTCCAGCCGCCCCACTGACCAGCCTCACGCCCGTTCTTTCATGCTGTTCCCACGGGCTGAACGCACTGCGCCTCTCCTCACTTCTGCGCGGTGCCCCACGCTGCACACGGCTGCAGACTGCCCCTCCCGCCCTCGGTGCTGGCCACGCTTGAGAACAACCTGATGTGTGATTTTTTCACGCTATGAGGCCGTGCTGACGCACGCTCAGGCTCAGCTCCAGCGAGACTGGCTCCTTCTGTGTGGGGCTGAGTCCTCAGAGCCGCCCTCTCCCTCCCGACATCGCCCAGGCTCCCTGCTGTGGTGAGGGAGGGCGGCCAGCCTGGAGGAGGCGGCCTGGCCAACAGAGTGTGTGTGAAGCCCTGCACGGTGTGGAGCTGGGACTGCAGTGGGGGCAGGAAGGTCCAGGGCCCCTCCCCTTCCTTCCCTGCCATTCCCTCCCGATGGCTCCTCCTCCTCTTTCCTCTCTCCGAGTCTTCATCACGCTGGTGACCTCCACCATTTCCCCTGAGGGAGTGTTTTCATGACTGAATACTTCTATCAACCTAATTAGCACTAGATTCTCCCTCCCTCCCTCCCTTTCTGTCCCTCTTCCCCCTCAACTCCACGTTCTCCATGGGGGAGGGAGCTTCTGACTTCTCGCTGAGCTGGTCGCCTGTGAGGAGGGGGTTGGGCAGGTTGTATAAAGTGATTTAGGGTTGGCAGGGGTCCTGGGGGCTGGGCAGCAAGGAAAGACTTCATGCACTGGAAGCCCCAATAAAGCTGCCCACCACATGCAGTAGGAAGATCATACTCCCTACGACTATCCGCCAGCCTCCAAATGCGCTTTCTACCTGTGCCTGGCTGGGTAGGGCCTGGGGCCCGGGGTCTGGGGTCTGGGGCCCAGGGTCCGGGGTCCGGGGCCACATCAACAGAAAGGGGCTGCCTGGAGATTCTGCCCCTCAGCAGAACTGGAGCTTGTCAGAGGAAAGACCGTGAGAGTGGCCAGGGAGGAGGAGGTGCTGGCCTCCTGCAAGAGTTTATCAGGGATGGAGGTCGGCCACACAGCAGCTTGGACAGCTGGGGAAAGGGGGTAGCCGGGGGTTAGCTTGGACAGCTGGGGAAAGGGGGTAGCCGGGGGCACACCAAACAGATGGACTAGCATGTAAAAAGGGTCTGTGGCTGGCAGAGGCGCGCGTGCGCACACGTGTGTGTGTGTGTGTGTGTGTAAAAGGAAGGGGCCTGGAGGGCTGGGTGGAGGAGGGAGCCTGTGCCATGGCCATGCAACACAGTGACTTAGGTGCCCTCTGCAGGGCTGGGGGCTCTGGCCCTCACTGTGGGTCACCGCCCAGGAAACCTGGCCAGAGGCAGGGCAGAGCCTCCACGATGAGTGGGGGGCCCAGCACCTCTGGGTCCCAAGAGGCTGCTCTGCGTACTGCCCGGGATGCTGCTCCCCCCAGCTCGGCCCCCACCCCAGATGCTGCCCCCCCAGCTCAGCCCCCACCCTGGACGCTGCCCCCCCAGCTCAGCCCCCACCCTGAATGCTGCCCCCCCAGCTCAGCCCCC
>NW_012282043.1:0-1899 GCF_000151885.1 Dipodomys ordii
ACTTATTTATTGGGCAATTGTTTCTTTGAGGATTTGTTGTTGGGGGATTTAGTTTTTTTAGTTCTAAGTATATTTTAGATATGAGACCCTTGTCCATTGTATGGTTAGTGAAGATCTTCTCCCAGTCTATGGGCTTTCTTTTGATCTTGCTAGCTATGTCCTTTGCCATGCAGAAGCTCTGCAGTTTCATGCAATCCCATTTGTCCAACCTGTCTTTGATTTGTTGTGTTTCTTGGTCTTTATGAAGAAAAATTTAACCTGTGCCAAGGAGAGTGGAATTTCTCCTATTCCTGTAGTGTTTTCAGGGTGTCTACTTTGACTTCGAGGTCTTTGATTCATTTGGAGTTGATTCTGGTGCAGGGTGATATATAAGGATCTAGCTTTAGTTTTCTACATGTGTTTAACCAATTTTGCCAGCACCATTTACTGAAGAGGCTTTCTTCCATTATATTTTTTTAGCTCCATTTTTGAAGATTAGGTGGCTATAAGTCTGTGGGTTCATTTCTGGGTCTTTAGTTCTATTCCATTGGTCCTCAGGTCTGTTTTTGTGCCAGTACCAAGCTGTTTTGATTACTATGGCTTTGTAGTAGAGTTTGAAATTTGGTATTGATAATTTTCCAGCACTTTTCTTTCTGTTAAGGAATGTTTTTGCTATCTGGGGTCTTTTATTGTTTCATATGAATTTTTAGGCTGCTTTTCATTGAAGAATGAGATATTGATAGGTATCGCATTGAATTTGTATATAGCCTTTAGAAGTATTGCCATTTTCTCGATGTTAATCCTCCCAATCCAGGAGCATGGGAGGTTTTTCCACTTCATAAGTTCTGCTTTCATTTCCTTTTTTAGGTTTTTAAAGTTTTCATTGTAGAGGTCCTTCACTTGTTTAGTTAACTCCTAAGTATTTTATTTTTTGTGGGGCTGTTACAAAAGGAGTTGATTTCCTAATTTCAGCTGTGCTCTTATATTTTTGTTGATATATATTTTGCTCAGCTTTTTGTTGAAAAAAATTAAAAGCTTTTTGTGTGTTTGTTGGTATAAGGATTTGAACTCAGGGCATTTTGCTTTTTAAACAAGCACTCTACAACTGAGCCATATCTCTATCCCTTTTTTGCACTGGTTTTTTTTTTTTTTTTTTGGTTCCAGTCAAGGGACCTGAATTCTGGGCCTGGGCACTGTCCCTCAGCTCTTCAGCTCAAGGCTAGCACTCTACCACTTGAGCCACAGCACCACTTTTGGCTTTTTTCTTTTTTTGCTTATGTGGTACTGAGGAATTGAACCCAGGGCCTCATGCATGCAAGGCAAGCGCTCTACCACTGAGCCATCTTCCCAGCCCCATGCACTGGTTATTTTTGAGATAGAGTCTTGTTTCCTTCCCAAATAAACATCTGGACAGTGGACCTCCTATTTTCCACTTCTTACCATAGCTGAAATGGCAGGCACATGGTACCACACCTAGCTTTTTTCAGCTGAGATGGAATCTCACTGACTTTTCTGCTCATGCTTGTCTCAAACCTCAGTCCCTGTAATCTTAGCCTTCCAAGGTGCTAGGTTTATGGGTGTGAGCTACTAGTACCAGGCTAGCATTTCTTTATATTAATCTCTTAAAATAATGGCTTGTAAGGACATTTATTTTTGATAGGTTGTGATTTATCATCATTTATGTATATTTTTCTTGATCTTGTAATGAGAACTGGGGCTTTTTTACATCATAGCACTGTGTTACATGTGCATCTCAGGAAAGGCCACAGAGGTTTTAAATATCATCCATTCATATACTGTTGCTTAATTTGTAGTAACATTAGTGGCTTATCTTGTTTCAACATTAAATAACCTAACCGGAAACAAATTCAATTGTGTGTGTGTGTGTGTGTGTGTGTGTGTGTGTGTGTGTGTGTGTGT
>NW_012282044.1:0-1455 GCF_000151885.1 Dipodomys ordii
CCAAAGTTGTAAAGTTTGTTTTTCAACATAAGGACTTGTACATCTCATTGTTGCAATGGGTCCACCTGTATCCCTATTTAAATGATTTGTTTTTTCCCTTCCCCTCCACAAATTAGACCAACATCAAATACAGTGAAAGCAGGGGTTATACTGTGGGGGAAGGACATATAAAGCGACAAAGAAATAATCATGTCAGAAACAATCGTATGAAAGAAAAAAACATTTGAATACTTATCTTGTGGTTCATTTCCCTAACATCAACTTAAATGCATATTAAAGAGGTCGGGGTAATCTGATTGCTATCTGCAGGAAGAAAAGTGTCTTCAAGACCAGATATGGTAACACACATGCTCCAGTAGCAGGAGGACTGTGCGTTTGTGAGTTTCAAGCTGTATTCCATTGTGACTCTTAAAAAAAAAAAAAATCAAGAAGCAAAAGAAAGAAACCGTCTTTCAGAACCTTTCAAACCAAGTACCTGTAGCTCAGGCCTATAATCCTAGCTACTTAAGAAGCTAAAATCAGCAAATAGATACTTGAAGCTAGTAGGAGAGAGAGACACACACAGAAAGAGAGAGAAAGAGAGACAGAGACAGAGAAACAGAGAGAAGAGATTTGAGACTCTTAGATTCTTAGGTCCAGTTAGCCAGAAAAAAATCTGGAACTGGAGAAATGGCTCAATTTAAGACCCAGTACTGACATTTAAATGATAGCAGAATCTGGATGTTAGTGGCTCACACCTGTAATCCTAGCTACTTAGGAGGCTGAAATCCGAGGATCATAGTTCAAAGCCAGCCCCAGGAAGGAAAGTCTGTGAGACTCTGATCTCCACTTAGCCACCAAAAAGCTGGAAGTGGGAACTGAGGCCTTGAGCAAAAAAGCTCAGGGACAGCAGCTAGGCCCTGAGTTCAAGCCCCAGGAACCAGCAAAAAATAAATAACTAATAAATAAGTAATTTTTTTAAAGCAGAAGGTTGGGAGTGTAGTTCAGTGAAAGAGGGTTTCCCCGTGTGTAATGCCCCAGCATTACAAATAAGGATTTTTTTTTTAATCAGCAGATATGGTACCTAATTGGAAACAACTCCCACTTAATGGGCTTTCACCTCTGAAACATCAGACTATCCCATCCCCACCATGCATGCTCTGGCCCTCAATGAGTCGAGACCAAACCTCCGTGCTCTCTTCTGCCTGCCAGCTGCAGCCCACCTCCCTCAGGGAGGTCACCTCTTTCCTTGCCATGTGTACAAAGATGCAGTGTTTCTGTAAATACTTGTAAAAAAATGACAAAAGAATGCTGTAATCTCCAAGAAAGTTACATCCGTTTCTTTCTTTTTTTTTTTTTTGTCAGTCGTGGGACTTGACCTCTGGGCCTGGGCGCTGTCCCTCAGCTCTTCAGCTCAAGGCGAGCGCTCTACCACTTGAGCTACAGCGCCACTTCCGGTTTTCTAGTGGTTTATTA
>NW_012282045.1:0-1201 GCF_000151885.1 Dipodomys ordii
TGTTGTAAAGCTCGTTTTGGACATGACAACTTGTACTTCTCATTGTTGCATCAGATCCACCTGTATCCTTAAACAACTGGTAAGAACAGCTTTTTTAAATTGGTCTCCACACACACAAGTACCTCAGGAAGTATTGTACCACTATAAAACATTCCATCAGTAAAGACTTACGGAAGGTGTTGCAAGTGATCACAACAGACAATTCCTGCTCCGACTGGCAGGGAAACAGATTTGATAGCAAGTAAAAGCCACCTTGCCTATGAGGGAAGACACAGGGGGCAGACAGTAACCCAGGGAAATAACCACCTTGCTAGGCTTGAGGAGACACTGGGGAAGACTTCATGGGACTGACAATTAAGTTGGGACTTGGGAAAATATATAAGTCAGACAGAAAATTGGACGGCCAGAAAAAAAGATGCAGAAAAGCCAAGAAGGAAAACTTCCCACCTTGCCTCTCCAAAGGAGTTCTGAGTCCCTCTACCTCCAGCTTCTGCTGCAGGCTTTCCTGAGAAAGCACCTGCTCCCTGAAGTGAGATCTGTGGGGACTGATTCTAAATCAGGAAAAACAGAGAGGGGGGAGAGGGAGCCAGATGCCAAAAGCTCACTCTTGTAATCCTAGCTATTCAGGAGGCTGAGAGCTAAGGATCGTTGTTCAAAGCCAGCCTGGGTAGGAAAGTCTGTGTACCCTTATTTCCAATTAATAACAGAAAAAGCCAGAATTGGAACTGTGGCTCAAATGATAGAGTACTAGCCTTGAGCAAAAGGAGCTCAGGGGTAGTATCTAGGCCCAGAGTTCAAGCTTCACAACTGGCAAAAAAAAAAAAAGAGTGAGGGTGGGGTGGGGGAAGGGCATGCATGATCTAAAGAGGAATCCATATCTAACAGGTTGCTCTGGGCCAGACATGCCCACACATAGCCAGCCAGGGACAGAAGTCCTTTCCTACTGTAATTTCCAGAAGATACTGTATCCCAATCCCTTCCTGTCTCATTCCCATCCTTCCTGTTCCAAGGCATGCCCCTCCTAGCACCGAACCTCTTCTCCTGCCCCTGGCCCTAATGCTGGCTGGAGCCTGTGGAAGTGGAAGCAAGATAGCTTCTCTGTCAAAATCCATCTAAGCCTGAAGTGATGTTCAAGTGGTAGGGCACTAGCCTTAAGCTGAAGAGCTGAGGGACAGCGCCCAGACCCAGAGTTCAGCCCCCA
>NW_012282046.1:0-2869 GCF_000151885.1 Dipodomys ordii
AAGCACTCTACCACTGAGCCACCACTGAGCCACCTTCCCAGCCCCTCCCTGAGACTCTTATCCCCAATAAACTACTCAGAAAAAGCCCTAAGTGGTACTGTGGCTCAAGTGTTAAGAGTGCTAATCTTGAGCAAAAGCAGCTCAGGGCAGGCTCAGAATTCAAGTTCCAGGGCTAGCAAAAGATGACAGAAGACAGAATAGATTAAGGGCGGGGGGAGAGGGGAGAAGGGAAGGAAGAAGCAGAGGGGGGGGGCTGAGATCTGAGGACTGCAGTTCAAAGCTAGCCCGGGCAGGAAAGTCCATGAGACTTTTTATCTCCAACACTAGAAAACCAGAAGTGGCGCTTTGGCTCAAGTGATGGAGTGCTAGTCTTGAGCTGAAGAGCTGAGGGACAGCACCCAGGCCCAGAATTCAAGTCCCACAACCGACAAAATATAAAAAGACTGTATTTAAAAAATGAAACAACAAAAAAGAAACAATAAAAATACTCTTTCATCTTTATATTCAGGCATATAAAGCATAATACTTGACCTTCAATTATTTAATCAGTATTTGCTGAAAAAATGAGTGTCAGACTAATAATACAAGAATAAACAAAGTTTAGAAACTCAAAGACAAAAGTACAAGAGAATGTTGTTCAAATCCACACAAGACTAAATGACAGTCACCTGACTTAACAGTAAGGTGAGGCTTTCTACATGTAGCAGCAAGACTGACAAAACAATCTTTGTGCTCTAACAAAATCTAGAACAATAACTTGAATTCTGATACTAGATGGAGAGAAAAAAGGCCTCTAAGACCGAAGAATGGAATTAAAGCACACTCTCCCCCCTCCATGCTCATACATATCTACCTCAAGTAAAGTCAAGAGAGATCAGAGCCCAGTGTAATTTTTTTGTCCACTTGGACATGATAAGTTAAACAGGACTCTAAATATTCACACAGTGAGACCAAAGGAGGATATTCTTAAGATTGTAAGGGCTCAATAGCTATGTGCATATGATCTTATAAAATGATGCTTATCAAAATGAACGCCAAGAAATGGAAATGAGGATTTTTAAATTTTACTTTTTGTGGTTCTTTTTTGGTTTTCCCCTTTGGTCCACTGTTTTTTATTTCTGTATCCTATTTGTTTTGCATTTATCTGATTTGGGAAGGGGAAGCATAGAAATAGTGGGACAAAGGGTGAACTAATTCAGTAGTGATAATCATTACACACTATGTTGGAATTGAACTATACAACTTGGTTGGAGAGGGGAGTCAGGACAGAAAATAGTGGAAGAAAATGAGGGAGGGGTGTCATTGCTCACAACAAAAAATGTACTCAATGCCTGACTTATGTAACTGTAATAACCTCTATATATCACCTTTACCAAAAAAAAACATCTTTTTTTAAAGAGGTCAGCCAGGTGCTGGTGGCTCATGCCTGTAATCCTAGCTACTCAAGAGGCTAGATCTGAGGATAGTGGTTCAAAGCCAACCCCGGGCAGGAAGGTCTATGAGACTCTTATCTCCAATTAACCACCAGAAAACTGGAAGTGGCACTTGGCTCAAAGTGGTAGAGCACTAGCCTTGAGCTGAAAAGTTGAGGGACAGTGCCCAGGCTCAGAGTTCAAGCCCCACAACTGACAAAAAAAAAAAAGGAGAGGTCAGAATCTAATCTATCAGTGATTAAGATGTTCCTCCAGTGGAAGGTGTGAGAAATGAAGGCATCTGAAATGTATCCTGATACAAAAATGTGAGAAAACTAGTCTGTATTGTCTTGGATTTAATATTGAGACTGGAAAATTATATGTGCCACCAAAATTTATAATACTAGGCATGTTCTCATACAGATACAGAATTTAAAATTATAATACTAGCATGGTCCAAGGCCCTCAAAATAAGAAATTTACATGAAATATATTCACAAGCAAAACTCCTGGAACCTCAAATAGTAAAAAAAAATTGAGATGAAGAGGTAATGTGACAATCCCACAAATAAAGTTCTACTAACAATATAAAAAAAATTACTACCAACTTTGTAAGCACACACCCAAGTTTAAATAAACAATTACTAAGAAAGATTACTTTCCAAGAACTTCACATGAAAAAATTGCAATCATACACAGAAAAACAGGATTAAAATCACTTGCCTTAAAAAACGTGGAAGTGGGGCACAGATGGCTCATGCCTGTAATCCTAGCTACTCAGGAGGCTGAGATCTGAGGATCCGTTCAAAGCCAGCCCTTGCAGGAAAGTCCATGAGACTCTTATCTCCAATAAACCACCAGAAAACTGGAAGTGGCACTGTAGCTCAAGTGGCAGATCAGGGACAGCACCCAGGCGCGCACACAGACACAGACACACACAGACACACATAGACACAGACACAGACACACACACACACTTGGAAGCCCAAGGTTATGGCTTGTAATCCTACCTTCTCAGGAGGCTGAGATCGAAGGTCCACCAAACTCTTTTTTTTTTTTTGGGTCCGGTCATGGGGCCTGAACTCTGGGCCTGGGTGCTGTCCCTCAGCCCTTCAGCTCAAGGCTAGCGCTCTACCACTCGAGCCACAGCGCCACTTCCGGCTTTTTTTTCTGCTTACGTGGTGCTGAGGAATTGAACCCAGGGCCTCATGCATGCGAGGCAAGCACTCTACCACTGAGCCACCTTCCCAGCCCACATGGTTCATTTTACTTCTGGCTTAATGCTGTCTAATTGAAGGTAAGAGTTTGGTGGACCATGGGCTGGGAAGGTGGCTCAGTGGTAGAGTGCTTGCCTTGCAAGCCTGAGGCCCTGGGTTTGATTCCTCAGCACCACATAAGCAAAAAGAAAAAAGCCGGAAGTGGCGCTGTGGCTCAAGTGGTAGAGTGCTAGCCTTGAG
>NW_012282047.1:0-1106 GCF_000151885.1 Dipodomys ordii
AAAAGCTGGAAATGGCGCTATGGCTCAAGTGGTAGAGCGCTAGCCTTGAGCTGAAGAGCTGAGGGACAGCACCCAGGCCCAGAGTTCAGGCCCCACGATCGGACCCAAAAAAAAAAAAAGGAAATATTGAATAAATGGGGTGAATGATGAGAGTTGGACTTCTCTCCCATCCCTCAGAATAAGAGAAACTTGACTCTGGTTACCTGGAGACTGGGCTAGCGACATATCTTCCCGCTGGTACCGTAGCTCATTCAGGTCCCCAATGAGAATCTTTCGGGCATCTCTCTCACTGAGATAGTGCAAGTATTCTTCAGCTAAGCTCTTCCTCAGTTTGGATACCTGTTGCGAAGGTGGCTGTGTAGTTGGGGTTAGCTAGTCACTCCAGGGGTGGGATGGGGGCTGGGTGGTGCCCTTGGCTTAGTAACAGGAAAGGTAGAAGAAGGAAAGTGGCCAGTCTCAGGAGCCCAGCAAAGTGCCCAGACTTTCCTCTGGGAATCTGCTAGTACCAGGGCCTCCCAAGCAGAGAAGAGGGTGATGGGAATATGAGCTCAGGGAGATGGAAGAGCTCTGTGTCATTCTAGGCAGAATGGAGAACGGAGTTAGGGGTTGCCTTAGTGCACAGGTGATCCCTGTGGTCACAGTAAAACAGGAATTCAGGAGCTGGGGCAGCACACCATTTTCATTTACCTCACTCTGCAATGAGATCTTCTCCTCATTCTTTTTGTCAATGAGTTTTAGCAAATTCATCTTCTCGTTCTTCAATGTGGCGATTTCACTCTTCTCCTCAGCCCTCATAGCCAGGATCCTCTGGTTGCAGTCCTCATTCACAGTGACAAGCTTGGCCTTTAGGGGCTCTAGGGTCCGTATCTTGTCCCTTTGGTAGGCTAAGCAGGCATAAGTGGAAAAGTCCTTTTCCAGCCAGGGACAACAAACAGCCAGAAGACAGATGCTAAGGTTATGAGTGAATGGCTGTCAGTTACCAATTTCAGGAGTCTAATGCCGGTCTTTTTTTTTGTTGTTGTCGGTCGTGGGGCTTGAACTCTGGGCCTGGGCGCTGTCCCTCAGCTCTTCAGCTCAAGGCGAGCGCTCTACCACTTGAGCTACAG
>NW_012282048.1:0-1442 GCF_000151885.1 Dipodomys ordii
GGGAGGGAGGGAGGGAGAGATAACTCCTGAAAAACTGAAACAAATCAACTACAACTGTAACTATAGTCCATGCCAGAAATTCACAACACTGGTCTTCAATGCCAAAAATCAGAAAATTCCTGAACTAAAATAACTTCCTTTCTTTAAATAGTACAAAGAACTAAGGGTGTAACTCAATGTTGGACCACATACTTAGCACTTGTGAGGCCATCAATTCAATCCCCAATACCAAAAATAAATAAAAGAGAAAGCATAGGGTATACACTAAGTTTGGGAGAAACACAATCAAGGGGGAAAAACGTAGGAAAATATCAGCAAAAGCGGTTTATATTCCAATTGTGGAAACTGAAAGATTTGTTTCTTTAACTTCAAAAAGAAAAAAACTGGGGGCTGGGAAGGTAGCTCAGTGGTAGAGCGCTTGCCTTGCATGCCTGAGGCCCTGGGTTCGATTCCTCAGCACCACATAAGCAGAAAAAAAAAAAAAAAGCCGGAAAGTGGCCCTGTGACTCAAGTGGTAGAGCGCTAGCCTTGAGCTGAAGAGCTGAGGGACAGTGCCCAAGCCAAGAGTTCAGGCCCATGACTGGACCCAAAAAAATAATAAACACAAAATGTAGAGGTCACCTCTGGAAAATAGAAAGAAGTATCATGGGAGATGGTGTAACTATATTTCCAGATATTTTAATATTCAATTTTCTGGCTGTTCATTTATTGCTTTTTAAAGTTCTACATACCTTTTTTTAACTTATGTAACTTCTACTATTTGTATGCTGTTATTTTTCAATAAAAATCAGCAAATACGATCCCACTTTTGTCAAAAGTATAGGGCTGGGACGTAGCTGAGAGGTAGCCTGCTTGCCTAGCACTCATGAAGACCAGTTTTGGGGTTTTTTAAATGGGTATATACTTTATGTAAAAAAGTAAGGACCTATACTAAAATCTTAAACTATATAGTATTTTTATTATCATGATTATGTTTTGTTTTCTCTAATTTTCTTTTTCTTTTCTTTTCTTTTTTTTATTTTGTCCAGTCGTGGGGCACTGTCCCACAGCTCTTCAAGGCGAGCATTCTACCACTTGAGCCAATGCGCCACTTCCAGTTTTCTGGTGGTTAATGGGAGAGGTAAGAGTCTCATGGACTTTCCTGCCCAGGCTGGCTTTAAAACCACAATCCTCAGATCTTAGCCTCCTGAGTAGCCAAGATTACAGGCCTGAGCCACCCCAGCATACCCAGTATTCTTGTTTAAGAATTTGACAGGGCCAAGCCGGGCGCTGGTGGCTCACGCCTGTAATCCTAGCTACTCAGGAGGCTGAGATCTGAGGATCGTGGTTCATAGCCAGCTCGGGCAAGAGAGACCGTGAGACTCCTATCTCCAATAAACCACCAGAAAACCAGAAGTGGTGCTGTAGCTAAAGTGGTAGAGCGCTCACCTTGAGCTGAAGAG
>NW_012282049.1:0-1183 GCF_000151885.1 Dipodomys ordii
GGAATGGAACCCATGGCCTCAGGCATGCAAGGCAAGCTCTCTACCACTGAGCCACCTTCCCAGCCCAAAGGTTGTAACTTTTGAAAGTACCTTTTTTCCTCATCCCAGTCCTCTTATTCAAGGCTCATTCTTGTGCTCTTTGCATTCAGAGAATTTTTTCCTTACTACCTTAGATTTCAACTTTCCATGACTCTGTAGGATTCCCAGACCTGCCTCCAAGTGGGCACTTCTCCTGAACTCCCATCCTGATTTGTCAACTGCCCAAGGTCTGCTGCCCTCTCAAATGACACATGCTGAAGTTGGAAGTAATTATCTTCTCTTTAAAATGGAGTCTTACCCATCAAAAACCTCTTGTAGCTTCCCCAAACACAGAGCCACATTAATTAATATGTTGAGCAAATATTCTCCAGGAAACCATCATTGTTTCTCTTAACCCTCATCCTACCATATTAGAAACTGAATCCAGGGCCTAGCACCTGCTACATGGACACTGCTCCACAGAGCTACCTCCCCAGCCCAAATAACTACCATTTACAATACTCACAGAGCCCAGGGTAGGGAGGGTAGATGTGAGAAGCTATAAGAACAGAGATGCCCCAGGGAGGGAAAGTTGTGGAACAGGAAGGTTTGGGTCTGCAGCTGGCCCTCCTGCTTCCCAGCTGTGCCATATTAGCCAAGTTACTTGAAGTAAATATCCACTATATGCTAACTTTTATGATTTACTTCAACATTATCACAAACTTCACAACAATACTATGACTTCCATTGATTGATTGATTGATTGATTCATTTATTTGTGGGTTTGAACTCAGGGTCTTGTACTTGCTGAGTTACAGATAAGGTTTTTTACTTTTGCTTGGGACCATGATCTTTCTACTTGTACCTCTCACATAGCTGGGACCACAGGCATGCATCACTTTCAACAACCAAGGTTATTGATTAAAATGGGGATTCACTAACTTTTTACCTGGACTGACCTTAGACCTTGATTTCCCCATCTCTGCTTCCTGAGTAGCTGGGATTATAGGCATGAGCCACCAAGTCCAGAAAAGAATCCAGTTTTGGAGCTTAAAAACTAGACAGAGAGGGCTGGGAAGGTGGCTCAGTGGTAGAGCACTTGCCTTGCATGCATGAGGCCCTGGGTTCAATTCCTCAGCACCACATAAGCAAAAAGAAAAAAGCT
>NW_012282050.1:0-3413 GCF_000151885.1 Dipodomys ordii
GGGGGCACCAGCTCCGTGGGTGGGTCCCAGGTCAGGACCTCAGTGTGTATGTGGGGGGCACCAGCTCCGTGGGTGGGTCCCGGGTCAGGACCTCAGTGTGTATGTGGGGGGCACTAGCCCCGTGGGTGGGTCCCGGGTCAGGATCATGGTGTGTGGGGGGCACCAGCTCCGTGGGTGGGTCCTGGGTCAGGATCAAGGTGTGTGTGTGGGCACCAGCTCCTTGGGTGGGTCCTGGGTCAGGATCAAGGTGTGGGGGGGGGCACCAGCCCTGTGGGTGGGTCCTGGGTCAGGACCTCAGTGTGTGTGTGGGGGGGGACCAGCTCCATGGGTGGGTCAGGGTCAGGATCAAGGTGTGGGGGGGGCACCAGCCCTGTGGGTGGGTCCCGGGTCAGGACCTCAGTGTGTGTGTGGGGGGCACCAGCTCCATGGGTGGGTCAGGGTCAGGACTCCAGGGCACTTCCATCTTCCTGGTACAAGCCCTGGGGGCTGAAAAAAGACCATTCCTGCAGAGCAGGTCCCCCATGTGGCCTCTGTCCCCCACATATCAGGGGGTACTTAGTCCTGCGTGTCCCTCATAGCTGTGTGCAGTGACCTGAAGTCCCTTCCCAGGCCTCCTCCTCCCTCTTCCTCCCCCTTCTTCCCCTCCCCTTGTCTTCCTCTTCTCACTGCCCTTCTTTCTCCTCCCCCTCCCCTTCCTCTTTCTCTCATAAGTCTCCTCCTCCTCTTCTTCCTCCTTTTCATTCTCCTCATCCTCTTGTTCCTCCTCCTCTTCTGATTCTCTTTTCTCCCCTCTCTGCTTCTCACTCCTCCTGTTCCTCCTCCCCTCCTCCCCTCCTCCCCTTCTCCTCTGATTCTCTTCCCCTCTCTGCCTCCTCCTCCTCCTGCGCCTGCTCCCACTCCTCCCCCCCTTCTTGCCCTGAGGGTGGTCAGGGAGGGCAGGAGCCACTCACCCAGCCTGTCTCCTCAGCCCTGTCCCAGGAATGCACCAAGTACAAGGTCAACTCCTGCCAGGATTGTATCCAGCTGGGGCCTGGCTGTGCCTGGTGCCAGAAGCTGGTAAGACGCTTGGCCCTGAGTTCTGGTCATCTCCTGTCCCAGGGTTCCTGGGGGTCCCAGGGCGGTCACACTGCTGGAGAGAATGAGCACATGTCCCCTTGGTGGGCAGCTCCCAGGACACAGGCCCTCCCCACGGGACAGTGCTGGTGATGAGTGCTGGGTCTCCCAGGCTGCCCTCAAGGATCAGCCCATGGGCCGGAGCCCCTCCAGCTGCCTGGCACAGTGGCCAGGGGTGGGAGGAGGGCCTGTGGTCTGACTCCCGTCTGCCTGGGCTCCCGGGGAAGCTGTCTGGGAGGCTGAGGTCTTCCCTGGCCACTGAACCCCCCCAGGGGGTTCTCTCCCCAAGTCTGAGCACAGACAAGGGCACAGCTGGTCCTACAGCCTCCCCTGAGTCAGCCGCCCCCCCCCCCAGAACTTCACAGACCAAGGGGAGCCTGACTCCACCCGCTGTGACACCCGGGAGCAGCTGCAGAAGAAGGGCTGTGAGGCGGACAACATCCTGGACCCCCGGAGCTTCGCCATGCCCCAGAAAGACCCACAGAGGGGCAGCACACAGCTGTCCCCACAGCATGTGACCCTTCACCTGCGGCCAGGTAGGCGTGACACCCTGTGTGGTGAACTTAGCTCACTTTGGTGGCCAGGGCTGACCACCTGGGCATGTGTCCAGGATGGACAGCTAGGTGGGCCAGGGAAGGCCTGAGGGCTGTGGGACCTCATGACCTAACTCTGACCTCCACCATGCCCCTTCCTCTCTCTGTGCCCCAGGCAAGTGACCTCAGTGTCCTGTCTGTGGCTGAGGGTCTGGCCTCTGTTTTGAGGTGTTATTTAGCACAAAGAACATGCTATTAGGAAAACACTGTTCTCGTCCACCCTCAGAAGGCCAGTGCACTCTTGGCAGAAGTTCAGATAAGAACTGTGATATGTCCTGCAGCCAAGAATCTGGGGAACCAGGATTGGCCAGCAGCCCTGCACAGCCCTGGTGCTGCTTAGGCGGGGCTGGGGAGGGGAGTGGCGGGGAGAGGGGAGAGCGGAAGGCTCTGCTCTCATTACCCAGTGCTGCTGGGCCATTTGAGGTTGGTGAGGACAGCCTCATCCCTGCACGCTGCCACGTGGGAAGGCCAGGGGTGGCTGCAGGGTGAGCACAGCGTGTCTGAGGGCTCTGGGACCCCACCCCTGGAAGCCCAGGCTGGAGCTTGGCTGAAGACACAGGTCAAAGTCGGCAAACAAGGACATCCGGAGAGCCGACAGCAGGCAAGGCGTGAGGCTCGGGCCCAGGGAGGAGCCCCAGGGCCAGCGCATGCAGGGACAGACGTCCTGGGGGCCAGCTGGAGACAGAGCCTGCCCCTCCTGCCTGTAAACTGGCACAGGCCCCTCTGCTTATGACTCACGAGCTCCTGCTGACCTCTGAGGGCAGCACCGGGGTGTCATCGCAGACACCATTTCTCAGCAAGGAAACTGAGTCAGGCACGGCACGGCCACACTTGTGGGATAGAGAGGCAGCTCCCCATGCCACAGGCCTTGGGGACACCAACTCGCACCCTAGGCACTCACAGAGGCCCCACATTCCATGCCTCCACCTCCAGGGCACCCTAGGCACTCACAGAGGCCCCACATTCCACGCCTCCACCT
Source organism: Dipodomys ordii (assembly GCF_000151885.1). Taxonomy (NCBI): domain Eukaryota; kingdom Metazoa; phylum Chordata; class Mammalia; order Rodentia; family Heteromyidae; genus Dipodomys; species Dipodomys ordii. The sequence goes on from NW_012282050.1 coordinate 2,686, forward strand.
CCAGGGCAAATTTGGGGAGAGGGAGAATGCAAGCAGTCTGCAACAAATGGCGTCTTTGTACTCTGAGTGAGCTGACTTCAAACCTGCCACACCACTGGAGTCCCGCCCCCGGCCTCTGACCCGCTGGGGTGAAGAGGAGAGTCAGAAAGGAGTTGGAGACTGTGAGGAGTGCAGTGCAGCCAATGCCAAGTGCCCATGGGTGCCTAAAACACGTGTGGGGAGTGTGACCCGGGGTCCCTAGAACTGTGTGGGGAGTGTGCCCCAGGGTCCCTGGAACGCGCCTGGGGAGCGTGCTCCCAGGTCTGGAACGTCTGTGGGGAGCGTGCTCCCAGGTCTGGAACGTCTGTGGGGAGCGTGCTCCCAGGTCTGGAGCGTCTGTGGGGAGCGTGCTCCCAGGTCTGGAACGCCTGTGGGGAGCGTGCTCCCAGGTCTGGAACGCCTGTGGGGAGCGTGCTCCCAGGTCTGGAGCGTCTGTGGGGAGCGTGCTCCCAGGTCTGGAACGTCTGTGGGGAGCGTGCTCCCAGGTCTGGAACGCGTGTGGGGAGCGTGCTCCCAGGTCTGGAACGTCTGTGGGGAGCGTGCTCCCAGGTCTGGAACGCCTGTGGGGAGCGTGCTCCCAGGTCTGGAACGTCTGTGGGGAGCGTGCTCCCAGGTCTGGAACGCCCGTGGGGAGCGTGCTCCCAGGTCTGGAACGCCCGTGGGGAGCGTGCTCCCAGGTCTGGAACGCC
>NW_012282051.1:0-2365 GCF_000151885.1 Dipodomys ordii
AAAGGTCAGATAAGTTGATGTTAAGGAAATGAACCCCAAGATATGTATTCAAATGTTTTTTTCTTTCATGCGATTGTTTCTAACATATTTATAGGATGATTTCTATGTTGGTTTGTATGGCCCTCCCCTACAGTATAACCTCTGCTTTCACTGTATTTGATGTTGGTATAATTTGTGGAGGGGAAGGGCAAAAACAAATCTTTTAAATAGAGATACAGGTGGACCCATTGCAACAATGAGATATACAAGTTGTTATGCCGAAAATGAACTAGGATTGGGTGGGGGGGGCAAGGGGGGGGATGGGAAGGGATGGGAAGGGGAAACAAAGGAGGAGGCTACAATGCTTGATAAGAAATGTACTCATTACCTTGCCCGTGTAATTGTAACCCCTCTGTACAGTATTTTCACAATAATAAAAATAAAAGATGAAGTCTGTAATAAGGTTATCTCCAGGGCATAGAGAGTTCTTTGTATAGAAAATGATGCCTGAAAGAACTCAAGAAATATTATTTTCCTTTATTAGTGTTTGTGTGATTACCAGCCACCCTGAACTTTTGAGAGTGAAGCCAGACAAATCCCAGAGAGTCTTCAATATCTCCCTAAGCAGTATGATCTTCATGCTGTATGTAGTCAGGCCTTGGTAAATGTTTTTTTAAAGAAGAAAATTCCATATTCTGCTTTGAATTACGGTGTGGGTTCAGGACTCTCAGGCATGACATTGTCCCTCCAGAGGAGGCAAAGTGAGGGCTTGGAGTAGTCGTAATAGTGGAATCTGAGAGAAGGACCCAAAACAGGGTCATTTCAAGGCTAGAGAATCATGGATCCTTTGGATCAAGGGGTGGCGGAGGCCAGGTGCCCAGGGCCCTTCCTACCCACAGGTTTATGGTTTGAAAGATGCCACTGTTGAAGAAAATCTGCACATGCTCAGAATGCTTAGACCTGAGCTCTCTACCACAGATGCTTGATGCGGTTTATTTTTCTTATAACACTGTCCATTAAAGATATGCTGCTTTTTTAACATAGCTTACACTTAATCACTTAATTGTGTGTGTGTGTGTGTGTGTGTGTGCCTGTCTTGTGGTTCTGGGGTTTGAATTTATAGTCTTGCTAGGCTGGGGTAATACTACTTTTCAGCCCTCATTCTAGATCTCACTTCCTCTGGGGTGTGCAATTGAGCCATTGTCTGCCTACTTTTAGGCTTCCCTTTCTTGTTAGGGATCACAGGAGCACATTACTGCATCCAGCTTCCTCCTATTGAGACAGGGGTCTCCTGGACTTTTCTGCATAAACTGGCCTTGAACCATGATCCTACTGTTTCTTTTTTTTTTTTTTGAGCTCTTCAGCTCAAAGTAAACGCTCTACCATTTGAGCTATAGTGTCACTTCCAGTTTTCTGGTGGGTTAATTGGAAATAAAAGTCTCATGGCCTTTTTTGCCTGGGCTGGCTTTGAACTGCAGTTCTCAGATCTCAGCCTCCTGAGTAGGTAGGATTACAGGTGTGAGCCACTGGTGCTTGGCTATCCTACTGTTCTTAACATCCTAAGTAGCTAGGATTATAGATATGAATCATTGGTGCCTGTTCTATTACTTTAATTAAGTACACTAACATTTATTCTTCCCTTTCTTTCTTTCTTTCTTTCTTTCTTTCTTTCTTTCCTTTTTCTTTCTTTTTATATCATTTGCTTTTTGGGAGGTAGATTTTCACAAAATGAAGGACAGGAAAGCACTCAGAAGATCACACAGTGATTAAATAAAATCTTTGTCTTTAAATTTTCTTTTGGTCCTTTTTTTCCCTCCCTCCTTCTTTTCCTCCCTTCCTCCCTCCCTCCCTCCCTTCTTCCCTTCCTTCCTTCCATCTTTGCTTGCTTACTTACTTGTTTGTTCACTTCCTTGCTTGCTTTCATCATGATTGGTTAAAAATCACATGGTACTTGAGATGTATTCATACACCATAGGGAGGACAGCAAATAAATAAATACATGTGTAGGATTGTTTTGGAGTAATTATACTTTGCTGTTCCATTGATGTTTGTATGTACAGCAGAGCACTATCAGGTAATTAAGATAGCAATTTTTCTGCCTCAGGGACAAACTCTAAATATTTTGAATACCATCCTGTGAGTTTCAAGCAGACAAGGAACACAGTAATATACACAATGCTTTCCTAAGTAAGAAAGGACTGAGACTAATATATCTGCTCTTAAGTTGGCTTGAGTAGATAATGGGTTGATAGAAAATGATATTTATCCATTTGATATTTTTTTGGGGGGGGTCGGTCGTGGGGCCTGAACTCTGGGCCTGGGCGCTGTCCCTCAGCTCTTCAGCTCAAGGCTAGCACTCTACCACTTGAGCCACAGACCCACTTCC
>NW_012282052.1:0-1749 GCF_000151885.1 Dipodomys ordii
TTTCTTTTTGCTTATGTGGTGCTGAGGAATCGAACCCAGGGCCTCAGGCATGCAAGGCAAGTGCTCTACCACTGAGCCACCTTCCCAGCCCCCTATCTCTAATATTTTAATAATAATCTTAATAACTTTTCTCATATGGCTCATTCTACCCAGTTAGTTACTTTTCCTAAAATAGTGCATTTTGTGCAGTATAAATGGTACTAAAAGTCTTAGGGTTGATTCTCAGTTCTAGGTGAGGAGTTTAGTTCCCCAAAATACATTTTCCACTCCTATAATTACTCATGGAAATACTTAGCTCACACACGGATTTCCTGTGAAATGCAAAGGAGAATGAAATGTGTGAAAACTATTTTAAAACTAATCAACTATCTGTGTGTGTGGGGGGGGTAGGGCAGTGGTTTGTCATGTTCCTATATAAAACAGACCAAACTGAGAGGAGTGGCACGCAGTTTGAGTCTCAGTGCTTGGGAGACTGAATCAGGGGAATTTCAGGGTCAACACCAACTGGGCCTACATAAAAAGATACTGCTTCAAAATAAACTAGATAAATAACACAAGTCAACAGGTAAATCTATAAAAATGAAGTTCTCTGTAGATCTCATATAGCAAACCTCTTAATTCCTTACTTTAATGTGTGACATTCTGAAATGTCTTTTCAGCAAGTAAATTCTCATTTTTAATAACTCATTTATTATTGATATTGCCTGTGAAGATTTTCTTTATCAATTATATTGGTTATACCAAAGACACTTAAATATTCTTCCCCTGGAATTCATAAACAGACGGTATTTTTTTCCCAGCATTCAACATTGCTGCTTTTTTTTTTCCTTGTCAGTCATGATGTTTGAACTCTGGGCCTAGACACTGTCCCTGAGCTCTTTAGCTCAAGAAAAGTGCTCTACCACTTGAGACACAGAACCACATTCAGTTTTCTGGTGGCTTATTGGAGATAAGAGTCTCATGCACTTTCCTGCCTGGGCTGGCTTTGAACTGTGATCCTCAGATCTCAGCCTCCTGAGTAGCTAGGATAACAGGCATGAGTCATTGGCACACAACCCAACATTTCTTATATATAGATTTATTATAATGGTAGTAGCTTGGTCTTTATAGAATATTTTGAATTGCCAAGAATTTTAAGAATTGTAAGAATTTTAAGAAATTTAATTGTATTATAAATGTATTTCTTAGTACTTTAAAATATTTTTTACATCCTGAAAAATTGTTGGTTCATTTGATAATATTGTTAAAAACATATTTTATCATAAGAGAAAGCAATTTTGGTAAGAATGGCTGTGAGGAAAGTAGGCAAGATGGGAAGTTAGCCACCATACTGCATCAGTAAATGAGAAAATTTGCTAATTCAGGGAAAAATGTCTCTAGAGAAACAGGGAGGAAATATTTGGAAACAATAAAAAAATTGAACTACAGATTATTTTTATGAAGAAATGAAAATTTCAATTATACACCTGTCAATAAGCATACATGTACAAAACAAGGAAATAATTGAAACCCTTAATTCTTTAATGTTGTTTGCAATCTAACTAAAAATAACAGTAGCTAAAAATAATGTAGAATTTAATCAAATGTTCACTTAGTGAATAAGTGAATGGTATCACTTGAAAATGTTTACAAATATGTGTCATAGGATCCAGGATTCAGGTTTCTCAGAGAACAAAGACTATTGAGCTCCTGGTTTAGGAAATCTATCTATCTATCTATCTATCTATCTATCTATCTATCTATCTATCT
>NW_012282053.1:0-3084 GCF_000151885.1 Dipodomys ordii
TCATTACTCAACTATGGAAGTCTGTTCTCTAATGAAACACATAGACTCAGACATATACTAGTTATTGCAAATAAGGGAAACCATGGGACCTATGTTTCTTTGGGCCTGGCTTACTTCACTTAATATAATTTTTTCCAAGTACTATTTCATTGTATGACTAGCTAGTTTATCCAATGATGAGCATTTGGGTTTCCTGTCCCACTTAGCAATTAGGAATAATGCCACTATGATCACTTAGAGACGATTTTTATGTCAGATTTATGTTTTCAGTTGTCTTGGGTATAGATGAGGGAGTGGACTATCTGGGTCAGAAGGGCACAAGGTCTCCGTGTTCCATGTCCTTGGCAACTTGCTGTTCCCTGTCCTTTTGGATTTTAGCCATTCTAATGGATGTGAATTAGAATCTCATTACAGCCTGGCTTGTCCCACTTTCTAGATGAGGAAATCAAGGCTTTGAGAGGTCACACAACTTGCCCAAGTACCCATGTAGCCAGAAATGAAATCCAGGTTCCAGGCAGGCCTGTCTCAATTCCAAGTCCATTTTTTTTTTTTTTTTTTTTTGCTACTAGCAGGCAGCCCTCCATCTGACAGATTTTGATGGTGCCTGGCATGTCTCTGGATTCACAGGGGTTGCAGGAGCATGGCACAGTGGCTGTGGCTCACCCACCCAAAGCTGCCCACCTGGCCGTGGCTTACTCATCCAGCAAGGCTGCTGCCAATGCTCATGGATGCCTACCGTGTTCCTGGCTTGAAGACTCCTTAGATGGTAGAAGGCAGAATCTGCTCTCAGCACTGGAGTGATGGCTCAAATTCAGTTTATAATGGGTCAGAAAGGGCAAAACGGCTGCCCTGGAGAAGGGTGGGGAAGGAAGCACAGAAATGGACCCCAACAAGGAGCTGAGACTTGGACCAAAAAGGAGAGGGCCAAGCTGGAAAGGTGTTCAGCTTGATTTCAAGAATCAGGTAATTGATTAGGAGCAAGGCAGGGTCAAAAGAAGAATTGGAGTAAGTAGCTCATGCCTGTGATCCTTAGCTACTTAGGGGGCTGAGATCTGAGAATTATGGTTCAAGGGCAGCCCAGGCAGGAAAGTCTGTGAGACTCTTATCTCTAATTAACCACCAAAAAGCCAGAAGTGGAGGTGTGGCTTAAATGGTAGCGTACCAGCCTTGAGAGGAAAAGGTTAAGGGACAGTGCCCAGCCCCTGAGTTCAAGCTCCAGTTGCCCCCCACCCCCAAATCAAACAAGTTAGAAGGAGAAGGGGAGAGAGGATGGGGCTGGCCAGTGCAATTATTCCAAATGCACACTTTCCATGGGAGAGCACTATCAATGAACAGGTTCTGTGTCAACTGCTATGCATACCCCATCCCAAGCCTGGGCTGCCATTTTCATTTTACAGACAAGGAAACTGAGTCAGGGGGTGGCAAATCACCTCCTAGGCCAGGGAAAGACAGCTAGCAACACCACCTGTCTTCAAAGTGCTTCTCTGAGCTCCTTGTGCACCAACTGAGTGAATAGCAAGACAGAGTAGGGTGTGTGAGAGATGAAACTTGGACTCAGTGACCCTACCCAAGAAGCTGGTTTTGTGGGAATAAAAGGCTTTAAGACTGATAGCAGCTTTTCCTGTAAAGATTTCAGCCTCTCTGGGGTATTCACACTTTAGTTTACGGTCTCAGCCAGTGATGATGTATACTTATTTATTCTTTATTACAGGAAAAAGGAAATCAATGAATTTTTAATCAAGTTGAGCTTGAGTATTTGACCAATGAATCAAAGTTTTTTGAGTCAGGGGAGTTGTCAGGGGACGGTGATGCACAGGCCTCATTTGCCTTAAGGCCCCTGCCCAGGTGTCTGGTACCAGTGGGCAGAACCTTAATTCCACCAGTTTATGGCAGGACCTTGAGGGTCTCTGAGGAATTGTATTATCTCCATGTACAGCAGCTGGCAAAGGCTCTGCTGCTGGGTAGAATGTGGGAGGATGTCTAGACCAGGGGCAGTGAACACTTCCTACAAAGGACCCAACACTTGTCAGCTCTGTAGGACACCCATGCTCCTGTGTTCCTCTGATCATGTCCCCTGCTTAGTCCCTTTTCTCTTCTTCTTTCTGAACCATTTAAAATGCAAAACCATTCTCAGTTTACAAGGGTTTCCTAGGAGTCATAGTTCAGCCTCCTTGGATTGGATATGTGTGTGTGTGTGTTGGTACTGGGGCTTGAATTTAAGGCCCAGGTGCTGTCCCTTAGCTTTTTCCCACTAAAGGCTGGCACTCTACCACTTGAGCCACACCGTTCTACTTCTGACTCACTGGTGATTAATTGGAGGTAAGAGTAACATCGACTTTCCTGCTTGGGCTGGCTTTGAACCACGATCGTCAGATCTCAGTTACCTGAGTAGCTGAGATTGCAGGCGTGAGCCACCAGTGCTTGGCTGGATTGGGTATCTCTTGACAACTAGCCTGAGTGACTGAGCTTCATACCCCATACTTGCACAACATCTATTATGTGCAAAGCTCCATGCCAGAGGCAAAGAAAGGGAGTTTGACACATGCAGCTTAGCTCTAGTGGCTGTGGTGTGATGTAGGAAACCAGTGGTGGGTAACCTAGACTGGGAAGATCTGGGTGGCCAGATTCCTCCAGTTCCCAAAGTGCCTGCAGAACCATGGCTTTCTTCGTGGGACAAAAGAAGCTTGGGAGAAGAAGGCTTTTAAACAGCACTCTCTAATGAGTGCTATATTTAGCGTTGAGGGTACACACAGCTCTGAAACATTGGCTGACAATATAAAGACTACAAAACTGGAATGCCAGACGTGCCACAGGTTGAGAGACAAAGAAAGTTGACTGACATGTTGTCATGTAGGCCTCATGGTACCAGGGAGTGTCAGTTGTGTTAGCTTGTGAGTGATTTAGGTGATATGTCAGTTTTGATTGGGTTTTGTGGCTTCCTATAGGAAATCCAAACTAATAGCCTAACCAAGACATAAATCTGTCTACTCTTTTTTTTTTTTTTTTGTCGGCCGTGGGGCTTGAACTCTGGGCCTGGGCGCTGTCCCTCAGCTCTTCAGCTCAAGGCCAGCGCTCTACCACTTG
>NW_012282054.1:0-1193 GCF_000151885.1 Dipodomys ordii
CATCCAGTCGCCAAAGACTGAAACTGGCGCTTTCCGCAATCTCAGTCTTCAAAGGATTGCTTGGTTAAGATGGCTTTGGAAGTCTCCAGGGGCAGGAATTACAAAGAAGTAAGAACGAAGGGAGGAAAGCACTTCTCTGTGCTACAGAAGTCTTCAAAGGGGCATTAGCTCCGATTCTCCTACCCTAGTTCTCTCCACCCTCCTCTCTTCCATCCCCTAGACTCTCTTCCCTCCCCCAAGGCCCTCTGTGGCCCAGGAGTTGACATCAAATGACCCCCTGCTAGTCCTGGCGAGGGAGCGCTCAATAGCGGCTGGGAAGAGAAGGAAAATAACTTGAAAATCAAAAAAGCACCTCAATTTTCCTTATGTTGCCAGCTAGCCTCATGTGGATTTCTGCCAGGTGCTGGTGGCTCACACCTGTAATCTTAGCTACTCAGAGGCTGAGCTCTGGGGATCAAGGTTCAAAAACAGTGCAGGCCAGGAAGTCTGGGAGACTCTTATCTCCAGTTAACCACCAAAAAGCCAGAAGTGGAGGTGTGGCTCAAGTGGTAGAGCACCAGCCTTCAGTGGAAAAAGCCAAGCAAGAATGAGAATGGGAAGGTCCCATCAAACAGACAACAGTCCTTCCAGGTTTTCTCTTACATCTGACTACATGAAGTAAAAAATCCATCTTTCAGATGTGTGCTGTGCACAATGCCAAATGTCTAACGTTTGGGAAACATCTAAAATCTTCTCCATTGCTTTTGATGCTACATCATTACAATTATGAGATGAAGCAGCAATCGCAGTACACTTTCTGTTTTCAGATTTTTTTTCAAGACTAGATTTTAGAAATGGGAATAACAATTTTAACCTATTTACTATCCCTAGAAACTTCAGCGCTGTTAGTTGGTACAAATAAAAATGTTCATTCTTTACATTTCTCCAAGATCGTATAGTGTGCTAAATCTTCACAAAAAAAGATGTGTGTGAATGCGCACAGGTGTGTGCATGCGCACGCCAGTACCAGGGCTTGAACACGGGACCTGGGTACTGTCTTTCAGCCACAACTCTATTTGCAGTTTGTTGGTGGTTAATTGGAGATAAGAGTTACACACTCGGGCTGGGAAGGTGGCTCAGTGGTAGAGCACTTGCCTTGCATGCATGAGGCCCTGGGTTCAATTCCTCAGCACCACATAAGCAAAAAGAAAAAA
>NW_012282055.1:0-1202 GCF_000151885.1 Dipodomys ordii
AACTTTACAACTTTGGTGGGGGGGCGGAGAGGATTGGGTAGGGGGTGGGGGAGGATGGAAGGGTTGAGAAGGGGAAACAAAGGAGAAGGCTACAATGCTTGATAAGAAATGTACTCATTATCTTACCCATGTAATTGTAACCCTTCTGTACAGTATTTTCACAATAAAAAATAAAAATTAAAAAAGATAAATGGCTAAACACTGGTGAGTCATGTCTATAATCTGCATTATCAAGAGGCTGAGATTTGAGCATCATTGTTCAAAACAAACCAACACACCCCAAAAAAATCATGTCTCCAATTAACTATCAGTAAAGCCTAAATGGAGCTGCTTAATGGGTAGAGCCCTAGTCTTGTTTAAATAGTTCAAGGACGTCTTCCAGACCCTGAGTTCTAGACTCAGGGCAGGCAGAAGCAATCATGTTTGAAGAGATAAACATATTTCACCCTATTTAAGCACAATGTAATGTGTGTGTCTATTTGAGCCTTGTGTGATATCCCAGTAACAAGGAAAATTTATGCTTTAACCATATCATTGTCTTATGGATTTATCCCAGAAAGGATATTGTTAATAATTTATTGAATAAATGAAGCTGTTAAAACAAAAAAATATATGTAATAAAATTACTTGTGGCAAAAAAAGAAAATGTGGTATATATATATTCACAATGGAATTCTATGCCTCCATCAGAAAGAATGACATTGCCCCCTTTGTTAGGAAACAGAAATACTTGGAAAAAAATTATATTAAGTGAAGTAAGCCAGGCCCAAAGAAACAAAGGTCCCATGGTTTTCCTTATTTGCAATAACTAGTATGTCTGAGACAAGCAGAAATGGTCAGATAAGTTGATGTTCGTCGAAATGAACCCCAAGGTAAGGACTCAAATGTTTTTTCTTTCATGTGATTGTTTCTAACATATTTATAAAATATTTCTTGTTGCTTTGTATGCCCCTCCCCCACAGTGTAGCCCCTGTTTTTACTGTATTTGATGTTGGTGTAATTGTGGAGGGGAAGGGAAAAAAACAAATTGTTTACATAGGGATACATGTGGACCCATTGCAACAATGAGATGTACAAGATGTTATGTCAAAAAATTAACTTTACAACACTGGCCCAGGAAAGGGGGGGGGGGGGGGGGGGAAAGGGTGGGGGTAGGTGATGGGAAGGGATGGGAAGGAGAAACAAAGGAGGAGGCAACAATG
>NW_012282056.1:0-7067 GCF_000151885.1 Dipodomys ordii
GCCAGAAGTGATGTTGTGGCTCAAGTGGTAGAGAGCTAGCCTTGAGCTGAAGAGCTGAGGGACAGCGCCCAGGCCCAGAGTTCAGGCCCCACGACCGGACCAAAACAAAACAAAAGAATATGTCCCGCTATGCCCTTTGAGGAATTGAAGGGTCACAATAGCTGCTCCTTACTCAGTTAGTGCTATGATGAAGCTTCATGTGCTAAACATGGCTGTCCTAGATAGGGTGTGTCTGGTACCCCCTGGGGTTGTGTGTAAAGCCTGTAGAACGGATTTGTGGTACAAAGGGTACTTGAAAAAATCAATCGTGGATACTGAGGAGGGAATCATGCTAGAATTGCAACTCACGAGTTAAGTCTGCAGCACAGGGTCGTTGGTGGCAGATGGTTTCCATACATTAGTTGTGAGGCTTAGGTATGTCACTTTTCTCACCCTTTTGGTAGATGTCGGTAAGAGGACTGGCTGAGGTAATGTGACAACACTTAGCACCCTTCCTGGCATGTAATAACTTGTGTTCTTTTGTTTGTTTTTGTTTTTTGCCAGTCCTGGGGCTTGAACTCAGGACCAGGGTGCGGGTCCTGAGCATTTTTTGCGCAAGGTTAGCACTCTTCTACTTGAGCCACAGCACCACTTCTGGCTTTTTGGTGGTTAATTGGAGGGAAGAGTCTCTCAGACTTTTCTGCCTGGGCTGGCTTCAAACCATGGTCCTCAGATCTTAGCCTCCTGAGTAGCTAGCTAGGAGGTGAGCTACAGTGCGTGGTAGTAGCATCTTTTATAAATCACACTTTCATACCTGTTGAGTCATACCAAAATTGATTCCTGCAAGTTGGCTAGCTGACAGGGAAATTTACCCTCTATGTGACAGGAAAGAGCCACTACACCTCTCCAGTAATACATGGAAAACTGGCCTAAATTCTTAGACATTAATTTATTTTTCTCAAATATAGAACTACCAATGATCATTTAGATCACAAGTGGTAATTGTTTGGCCATTTATGACCTTCAAAAGGAACACATTGTAAATGCACATACTCTTTACACTTCCATTCATATGGTAGAAATGAGCTCAGGGCTCTGCAATGAGTGAGATATTTTTAATGTGCAGTGACCATTTCAGTCTCTGCCCTTGCTACTACTGTCCCTGCCCATCTAGGCCCTTCTTCGGTAAATAGATGAATCCTGACTTCAGAGTATTTCTTCTCCAGCTTCTTTTCCCTTTACCAAAACAGGCAAGATTGAACAAAATTTGCAGTTGTACATAACACCTTGTGGCTTTCAAAGCATTCTAAGTGGCTCTCCTTGGGCCATCATAATCCTATAAGATAAGCAGAAAAAGTGTCTCGACTTCTTCCCTACAGGTGAAAATGAGGCCAAAGGATATTAGGCTACTGTCTGATGTCAGGGACTGATCATTGATGTCATCCAAACTTGAACCCAAGTCTTTTCCATTTCCGCAACACTTCATCTTCAAGTAGCACTCACACTGTTGCTAGACGTTCACCGGAATACAAGATAGAGAGAAATCCATTTTGTCCTATGACTTAAACACTTGCTTTGGGGTCCTAATTATGGTATAAAAACACCAAAGTCATGAAATAAAAGATTGTTAAAACATGGTGACAACTGTCCTCTCCAACTGAAGACCAATTGGTCTCACTATGGGTGGCCTATTGCAAATTATTGATGTTTACCATAAAGAACAAAGGAGTTTAAATTTCTTAGCTCCTTTAAAAAAAACATGATGACAAAGAATTTAGAATAGATACATTAACAGATACAAACAGGTAATAAATTGAACAGGTTAGGAGGGAGTAGGATTGTAAATCACTGGTAGAAAGGATTCGTTGTCACAGCTAATTATCAACAAGATAAACACCACTGCCCCAACTGACAGAACATGGAATGGTACAATGGTTGCTGCTACACATGAACTGTGTTTAACTTCCTCTTACGAGAAATGCAAATTAAAACACCACTTTTTTATGTTTGGCTGGTCCTGGGGCTTGAACTGTGGGCCTAGGCCCTAATCCTAACTCTGAATGTCTTTTGCCCAAGGCTTGCATTCTACCACTTAAACCACAGCACCACTTCCAGCATTTGCAGTGTAGTTTATTGGAGATAAGAGGCTCAGGACTCTCCTTCCCAGGCTGGCTTCAAACTGTGATCCTTAAGATCTCAGTTTCCCAAGTAGCTAGGATTATAGGTGTAAGCCACCAGCGCCTGGCTCTACCTGTTGTTTTGTTTGCCGCAGTTTGCTATTCATGGTCCAAAAAGAACTCCACAAGTATGCAATTTGTACGTTCCAAATTACACACCACTGAGTAGCGGAAGACAGTCTCAAGCCAGCTCACTTCGTGCGCCCTGTCCACACAGGAGCCTCACTTTATTCACATACACAGCCGGTATAGACTGTCATCTCGATTATCAGGCCAACTGTCATGGTGCCAACACCTTGTCATAATCTCTCACTGTAGGTAATTTATGAACTGTCATGTGTGGGGAAATAGGCAGGTCTCTAGAGAGTTCAGTACTGTCGGTGGTATCAGGCATCCCCATGGGGTGTCTGCCCTAAAAGAAAGGAACCTCTGTAGCTGTCAGAGCTTTGGAAGCACCTTTCTCTCAGCTATCCTGCTCCTAGGGATAGACTCTTAAGCCTCTTAGACACAAAAGAATATTTAACACGCCACTGACACTTTAGACAAAGTTAAAACAACAGAAAAGAGTACGAAGGCTGACAAAACACACTGAGATAGCCATTGCACTGAATTGTGTAGCTATTGAATCAAGTACACAATGTGTAGATACAAAACACAACTGAAAAAAAAAAAAAAAACCTCTGCTTAAGTCATCAGAGAACCAGGATTCCCATAGGAATCCACATAGATTGGGATTAAGACACTCTGAAATAAAGCCATTTATTTGTCTATTGTTTTCCTGTGTAAAAAAAAATACTTTTGTCGGTCGTGGGGCTTGAACTCTGGGCTTGGGCACTGTCCTTGCACACACATACACACAAAATTACAAGCCAGGTGCCATTGGCTCACGCCTATAATCCTAGCTATTCAGGAGGCTGAGATTTGAAGACCAGCAGTTCAAAACCAACCTGAGCAGGAAAGTCTGTTGAGACTCTTATCTCCAATAAATTACCCAAAAGGCCAGAAGTGGAAGCTGTGGCTCCAGCATTACTTCAGGCACTGAGTCCTGGGTTCAAGCCCCAGTTTCAGGGAAAGAGGAGAGGAACTACAAAGTTTCCTTCTGGCCGGGCACCAGTGGCTTGTGCCTGTCATCCTAACTACTAAGGAGGCTGAGATCTGAGGATCCAGGTTCAAAGCCAGCCCAGGCAGGAAAGTCCGTGAAACTCTTATCTCCAATAAAACCACCAGAAAACCAGAAGTGGCACTGTAGCTCAAGTGGTAGAGTGCTAGCCTTCAGCTGAATTGCTGAGGGACAGCGCTCAGACCCAGAATTCAAGGCCCATGACTGACCAAAAAAAAACAAAAGTTTTCTTCTGGATATAATGTCCAAATACCTCTAATTTCAGCATTTCATAAGACAGTATTCTATAGGTCAGGAATGTTCAAATTGTATTTGCTTGTTTAAAGGTACATGAATTAAACACTTCACTCTGTATATTAATAGTCAATGTTGCTTCCTTCAGATCTCGTATTTTATTTCCATACCTGTATACAATTTTGTGCACCCCTAAAGTATCTGTGCTCACATTTTAATAACGTGATTCTAGAAAGTTAAATTTTAAAATAACTCTTAAAAGTATTAAAAGGAATAATGTAGTTATTAAAGTATTAAACACATAGCAGAACAAAAATGTGTTATGATCATGATTTGTTCTTATTTTTTAAGATTCATACTTAAAACCAGTGCTTAGCTACCAGCTTTCACTGGACTGGTATTTTTTTTTTACAGCTTGCCTTGAGTTCTCAAAAAAAAAAAAAAGCACAGTAAACATTGTTTTCAAGTAGTAGCGCAAGTGTCTGACACTTGTAATCCTAACTACTCAGGATGCTCAGATTTGAGGATCATGGCTTGAAGCCAGCCTGGGCAGGAAAACTGTGAGACTCTTCTCTCCAAATAGCCACCAAAAGCCAGAGATTAAACCAAAAAGAAGCTCAGGGATAGCACCCAGGCTCTGAGTTCAAAGCTCAGGACGAGCACCAGAATAAAATAAAAAATAATATATAAATAAAAAAATAAAAAGTAATAAAAATAGGAAGACTACCATTCTTTATAGGAAGGAAAAAAATCCTGCTTTATTTGAGTTTTGCTAACTTGGAAAACAAAACCTTGAGAACACTGGGCATCTCAGTCTAACAATAACTAGTAAAACATTTTCAAAATTCAGTATTTTTGACATAAATGAAAATACAATATTCTCTATCTCCCTGATTTATCACATATCAAGGTCCTATCAGTCACATCTGTTTCAGCTTTTTATATGAAAGTGATCTGATGAAGAGTAAGCTAACTTATAGCTTGTCATTTTGTCTGTTATCTGCTTATAAAAATCAAAATCAAAGCAGTGAGAATGGCAGCCGGAGGTGTTAAGGCGTGACCTAACAGGTCTGCCTTACTACACAGCATGAGTCATTTGGCTGAGGTTTCCAGAAGGAATCAGAGCCCAGACATTGCTATTGTCCAGTCTTACCAAGTCACACATTCTAGACACTAGATATTTCAATATTTTCATTACTACTAGGAAAATTCACAGTTGGACAGAATTTAAGAGCTCACCATCCATGTTTTACTAAGCATAAGGATGCATTCAGAGATGTGAGTTTGGGGTCAGACCTAGTTAAGCCGAGTGGAGGGCAGGGCTCCTAGATGGGAATGACACTGAGGAACAGGGGACTATGGGTGACCCAAAACATGGGGTGTGCCTTTGGGAGTGGCACTGAAGAGCTTTGATCAACCAAATCTAAATCCACATAAGCCAACAATTTCTCCATCAATATAAGGGTTCAGTGGAATAGGCAACCAGAGTGAGCATCCTGAGAGAACCACAGCTCTGCCATTTAGGAACTGGCCATAGATAGTCTGGACAACTTGAAATTCCACCATCCAAACAATGTTTGTACTGGTGACTTATCCACCTCAGAGACCAGCTGTAAGGGAAACGAGCTGAGGTTATGTCTCCAATTCCAGGCCTGGTCCAGTTAAGACCTGACATTTATCCCTAACTCAGAGGCTCATAAGAATGTATGCCTTGGTGGTGAAATTCAAGTGAAGTAATGCATGCAGATGTGCTTAGGACACAGTAGGCACTCAACAAATAGGAATCCCTGCTTTTCTCCAATTCTCATGCTGCTACATTTAGTGACAAGTTAAAAGGGTTGAATCCTGCCAGTAACTTAACTAATGTTCTGATGTAGACAAATAAAATTCATATAGGTCATCCTGTTTTCTCCCAAGTGATACGGGAGTGAACTCAAACTACTGGCTTACACAGTATTCAGTTCAATAAGGTTTTACATATATATATATATTTATATTTATATATTACATATATATATTACATATTATATATATATATATATATATATATATATATAACCAAGTATAAATCTTTCGCCTTTTACTAATATTTGGAGATCCAGATAATCTTACTGAAATTTTCTTTGACAAGGCTTGTCATTTCTTTGGAATTAGTAAAACTTAAATGCATTACACTTTTTTCTTTCCAGCATGCTACAAATGAAAGCTGATGAGAAACTGAATGCATCCGATGTGAACACAGCAAGTTGCTCTTTGAGCCCTATTAAGATGTGCCTTAATCATCCTATTGAATGGAATCTGAATTTAACAGCATCTCTAGCAAGCTGTACAGTTCATAACCAAAATCTCAAAAGTGAAGAAAAATAGATGGCAGTTCTTCTTGCACTATCCTTATTTTGTATGTCAGAATTCTTTCTGCTGAAGAATGAGCATTTTATCGATTGATCTCTAAATATTTCTAGTCCTGTGATTTGTCTTTATATTGTCATTAGCATTACCCATGTTGATCATATTCTTTGTTGGTTTTGTTAACGTTTTACACCAGACCATTGTGAGATTTTTGCAGTACAGATTTTGATGCTTCTCTTTTTAATGGTATTTTGTGGATTTTTATGCTAAGTTTAAATATGTAATTGTCCTGTTTTATTTCTGTGCACAAAGTTTTAATATATTCCACATGATGTAATTTAGAAAGCTAGCATTATAAAGACTTGTGGTGATGACCTGGCCTATACAGAGCTGCATAACAGGTGGATACAACTACCTCGAAGCAAATTGGTATAAGAAAAGGCAAAGGTGTGATTTGAAGAGTATCTCTTTCTGTTATATATGTACAGAAGACTGATCACAGTGTATCATCAAAAAGCATGTTTCCATTCATAGAAAAGTTCATCACTTCTCTCTAGATTGTAAAAACAATGGCACAATTGCATGCTTAAGCCTCAGCCAATTTGTGCCTCTTGGTAGACAAGGGTACTGTTACGAATTCCAAATGAAAGATGGAATATGGATTTATATCTACTGGTTCTATTGTACTTTAGCTATTTAAAGTTTAAAGGATGTCATTTAGAAGCAGAATATTATTGTTAATTTTAATAGTGTAACATTCAGCAATGCCTACATGATTGTCAAAAATTTGGATACTAAGAGTGCTAACATTTGGTGCTTAAAGTTATTTTTCTTGTGCCAGAGAAAAACAGGCTTTGGCATGGTGTCTCATATTCCTTTCCTTTTGGATGGCCTGGCTATGTATACATGGACTTTTAGTTTATTGTTTTAAAGACTTTCCTACAGCACATTTGATGTACTAGTTCCCCTTCAAAAATGTTTTAAATGTCAAGAACTTAACAAAAGATGTAATTCATAAAGAATTTGAAGCACAGGGAAAGACAGCCATCAGAATGAAGAATCATCTGGTTTTCAGTTAATTACTCCATTACCATGTCTGCCTTTTCTTTTGTTCAATAAGCATTTTTTTAATTTAATTTTATTTGTGAACATACTGTACAGAGGGGTTACAATTACATGGGCAGGATAATGCGTACATTTCTTACCAA
>NW_012282057.1:0-1316 GCF_000151885.1 Dipodomys ordii
TGGGGCCTGAGCTCTGGGCCTGGGTGCTGTCCCTCAGCTCTTCAGCTCAAGGCTAGCGCTCTACCACTTGAGCCACAGCACCACTTCTGGCCTTTTCTACTTATGTGGTGCTGAGGAATTGAACCCAGGGCCTCATGCATGCGAGGCAAGCACTCTATCACTGAGCCACCTTCCCAGCCCTGAGCTATTTTTTTTTTTAATAGGATCTGATTCACTATCAAGGAATCTGAGTGAAACTTTGCTTGGATTTGAGATTCTACTTATCATCTTGTCAAAATAGTGCTTTAAAAACTTCAAATGGCTGGGTATTATGGCTCATGTCTATTATCTTAGCTTCTCCCCAGTTTTTGTTCTTAGGTATTCATCTTGCTAAATGACAAGTTTGGTAATAATATAATATTGCAGTTAACATTTAAAATTTTAGTCACAAGTGTTGATTTTTGATATTTCTATCTTATGTGCTGTACTCATATACTACCTGAGCTTTTAGGTTATGTAATTAAGCTGTGGAACATCATGAAAAGGAAAATAGATATTATATGGTGAATATCTGATCTGCAAGAACTATATGGGATAAATTAATAGACCAGTGGTGAAAGGAATGTTTATATTGTACTTAGGGAGGCAACTGCTTTTTATCATCCATTTCCTGGAGATGTCCCTAATATGAGCCTTACTAGAAAATATCTTAGATTCATGGATGTTGATTCAGGATATTTTTGGTTTATGGATAGGACACTTTCTTTTTTGTTTTTTCCTCCCATTATTGAGTGCTATTTTCATTCTTCTTTGCCAGTTCCATCACTTAATATTGGGTACCCACAGCTTAACCCATGATGTGCCTTTTCTGTATCTACTTCATTGGCTTGTTCCAAGCTTGTGTTTCAAATACTGCCTTTATGTTCAGTCCTCTAAGTGTTTGCTTTCTGAAAACAATTGAGTTCCAGATTTGTAGAGAGAAGGGCCTCACAATGTTTGCAGTGGATATATAAGAAGATGATAAGAACTCTTCTCTTCCAAACCTGTGGCCCTCAGCTTTCTCATCTCAGTGTACAAGGACTGATGGTAGCAGTTTATAAGGTTGGAAAAGTAACAGGAGGAAGCTCATGTAGGGGCTTCTAGGTTCTTGTATGGACTTAGAGTTTCTTCTAAGTAAGAAGAAGACATTAGTGGGCTGGGAAGGTGGCTCAGTGGTAGAGCGCTTGCCTTGCATACAGGAGGCCCTGGGTTCGATTCCTCAGCACCACATAAGCAAAAAGAAAAAAGCCGGGAGTGGCGCTGTGGCTCAAGTGGTAGAGCGCTAGCCTTGAGCTGAA
>NW_012282058.1:0-2841 GCF_000151885.1 Dipodomys ordii
CACGCCGCTTCCCCACCCCCTCCGGGGCCTGGTGGGCCGCAGCCTACCTGAAGTAGTCCATCTTGCAGAAGATTTCCTTGTTCTTGATGTAGCAGCTGTTCTGCTGCCTCAGCGACGTGCGACACACGGAGCACTCGAGGCACCGCACGTGCCAGATGAGGTTGTTGACCTGGGGAGGGGGGCAGAGAGGAGGGGAAGGGGGGGTTCGGCTAAACCAAGGGGCCTCTTTCAAGCTGGGCCCCAGCCTCCCCGGCCTCATTTGCAGATAGATGCTGAGGGGTCTGAAGACAGTGTAACTCCCCTATTCTGAGGATCGGGGTGGTGGGGGAACAGACACATCCTTCCCGTTTTCTAGTCGGGACCCGGGACCCAGCAAGGCTCTAATACTTGCCCCCAGCCGAGCAGTCGCGGCAGCGGCTTAGCTACCTCACGGATGGACACTGGCACACCCACCGCGTGCGGACTACAGTCCATCCCCACCAACCCATAGGTTAACCCCGAACCCTAAACCCACCTTGAGCAGATACCGGTCTAGGATCTCGAGGCCGCAGCTGGAGCAGATGTTCTTGCCCGCCGACGGCACGGAGGAGGCGGCCGAGGGCGGCGAGCAGACCGACGGCGTGCTAGGCGTGCACGGGGAGGCCCGCCCTTCGTCCTTGTCCAGGGAGCCAGCCAGGGCCTCGGCGTCCGACTGAGCCTGCAGTGGAGGCGGGGGCGGGAGGAAAAGCAGAGCCCTGAGCCGGGCGCCCATCGCGTTGCCTCCTGCCTGGGCTACAAACAGATCGGACTCTTCCTGAGCATCCACCCACAACGAAATAAGCCCGGGGCGCCGCACCCCGGGCTGGAGGACAGGAATGGGAGGCTTCAGGGGAGACGCAGGGACGGGCGGCAACTTTTAACAACGCGCTCCTCGGGTGCCGGGAGCGGTCAAAGGCCGTCTCTCCTGAGCCCGAGAAGCGAGGTTCCGAGAGGGGCGGCGCCCACCGGTAATAATCCTTCCCCCCACCCCCCTACTCCACCCCCCACCCCCAAAGGCAGGGGGCAGCGGTTGTTTCGTGGCCGGAAAGGCTGGGCCAGGTGCCCAGGGTGGAGCCGCTGGGGCCCGGGAGGGCCGTAGGCAGAGTCGATCGGACTCACCATGGCTGGCGGCGCGGTCCCTTCGAGGCAGCGGGTGGTCGCTTTGCAGCCGGACCCTGGCAGGGCCATCACCTGGGGGAGGGGGGGAGGGAGCGCAGGCGGTGGCGGCTGCCGAACGGGCTCGGCGCTGCCTGAGCCCAGCGCCTCCCCGCGCCTGTTATATAAACCCGGCGCCGAACAATGAGTCCTAACTTTGTAGTGGGCATTTAAAGCCCTTCCCCACAAAAGCGGTGTCTCTCTAATGAAGCAATTTGAATTTGGATTGGATTTTTTCCCCCTCTCCCCTCTCTCTCCCCCTCTCCCTGCACTTAACCCGTGGCTCTTGAAGTAATCGCTTAGTTCCCTTGCAATCCAAGCCTCTGAGGGGGGGAAAAACACGCGCACACACACAAACTACCTGCAATTAGAAATTGTCGTGAATGCCCAAGATAAGAGGTAGCCAGAGTGTCAATTCCAACTGTCAATCAGTGAGATCCATCAGGCCGCCCAAAGAATTGCAAATTTGATTTTTTAATGGTAGTAATTAAAAATCGAATTTTTTCTCTCTCCACCCACCCCCCCTCTCCTCCTCCCCTTCTTCCTCGCTCCCTTCTCCTGCTCTCCGCACAAAAATGCAAAAAGGAGAAGAGAGAGAGAGAAAGAAAAGAAAAAGGAGCTGGGGGTGGTGGTGGTGGTGATGATAGTGGTGGTGGAGGAAGATTCAAAAAAAAAAACAAAACAAAACAAAACCCACAACCACCCTGGAGCGCGGGAGCATCGGCCGACGCGCGCTGCGGAATCGAAGCCACGAGATGGACACGGATTTAGGCACTTTTCGAGGGCCAGTTCTCGGCTAACCCGGAGCCCAAAAGGGCGAGAGCGGGGACGGAAGGGGGGGGGGAGAAGGAGGGCGGAGGGAGGGGGAAACGTGGATTCCCTCCCCCCACCCCAGGAGAAAAGAGAGGCGTCCAAGAGGAGGAAAAGACAGCCCGCAGCCCGTCGGCGCGCCCGGGACCGGCCCCGCGTCGCGATTCTCAGCTTTGCGTCCGTGCAACCCCCGGCGCTACGACGCTATCAGCGCCTATTCAGACGGACAATACCAGCCTCGCCTCCTCTTGATTCGCCTGTGTCTTTGCTAAATCGCTTTTTGAGAAATTCCTCTAACATTTGCATAATGTCTTCCCGCTTTCCGCGACCCCCCCCCCGCCGCCCCATTCGCGCTCGTGCGCTCGCTCGCGCGCACACCCGCACACACAACACACCCGCGTCCTCCCTCCTCCCTGCCCGCCCGCCAGCCAGCCACCGTGGGGGGGGGCAGGCTCGGCTGGGGTCCCGGGCTCTGCGGGGAGGCCCCTTAGTCCCGGCCCGCTCACCCTCTCCGGCTGGTTGGCTCGCTCGCTCACCTGGTCGGTGGCGGGGCCGCCCTCGGCCGGCAGCCGGCAGCCCTCGGGCAGCGCCGGGGCGGCGTTCTCATGCTTCCAGTACATGGGCCCCGGAGTGGTGGAATCAGGGGGATCGCCTCGCCGAGGGTCGCGCCGAGGGGGCCCCCGGCGGCGGGGCGGGAGTAGGTGGAGGGTGGCCGGCGGGTGGGAAACAGAGGCTGCAGCAAGAACCGGAGGACGAGAACTGAGGCTCCGGCCCCGCGGACCTGGGCCCGGCCCCAGCCCCGGCCCCCGGCCCGCGCGCAGCTCTGGCCTTGCTGGCTGCTGGCGCCTCTGCCTCGGA
>NW_012282059.1:0-2913 GCF_000151885.1 Dipodomys ordii
CGGTCGTGGGGCCTGAACTCTGGGCCTGGGCACTGTCCCTCAGCTCTTCAGCTCAAGGCTAGCGCTCTACCACTTGAGCCACAGCGCCACTTCCGGTTTTTTCTTTTTGCTTATGTGGCCCAGGGCCTCAGGCATGCAAGGCAAGCCCTCTACCACTGAGCCACCTTCCCAGCCCATGTCTGTGAGATTCTTATCTCCAATAAACTACTCAGAAAACTGAAAGTGGCTCTGTGGCTCAAGTGGTAGAGCACTAGCCTTGAGCTGAAGAGCTGAGGGACAGCGCCCAGGCCCAGAGTTCAAGCCCCATGGCCAAAAAAAAGACTAGTACTCTACCATTTAAGCCATAGCTCTACTTCTTGCTTTTGGTTGTTCATTGGAGATAAGAGTCTCACGGACTCTTCCAGTCTGGGCTGGCTTTGATCCATGATCCTCAGATCTCAGCCTCCTGAGTAAATAGGATTATAGTCATGAGCCACCTAAGTCTGACTCTTCCTTAGTACTTTTTCCTTCCCTCAGTAACAGTGATCTTCCTAGCTATGTACTAATCTATTGTAAATCTCCAGACTATGGGGATTTGAAGAGTCAAAAGTGGTATATTAGGTGGAGAATTAAGAACTAACCTTCCTGCAAAAGTGTCCATTAAACTAAGCCAAAAAGAAAAGGATCCCATCTCTTCAACACTTTGTACTTTCCCAACCACTTTTCTTTTTTTCTTAAATTATTTTTATTTGAAAATGCTAAACAAAAAGGCAGGCAAAGAGTACTTTTTCTTTTGGACAATGTCATCCCTTCCCTTGCTTTCTCCCCAACCACTTTCCTGATTAATCTTCAGTCCCTCTTCTACTGATTTTTCTATTTTCCAGGTTTGGCCTTGATACTTCTTGCCTAGAGCACAGGGCTAGTCATCTCACTGGTCCAGCTAGATGATCACACATGAAACAGGGTTTCTGGGATCTAGGCTTACAAAACCAACCAACATCTTGCTTTGGTTCTCTGGATTCTCATGTGTGGTGAAATGAGATTGGAGAAAAAAAAGCCAACAGCTGGAGTTCACTGTTACTGAGATGAGGAAAAAGTACTAAGGAAGTACAGGCTGATGATAGGGCAGATTCTGTGTAGGAACACTTGATGGATATCTTAACAGCTAAGGGAGTTTCAGGATAGGTAATTCAGGCCAGAATAGAGTATCTTGAAAGGGTCTGGCTACATGAAGAATCTGAGGAACACTTGGGTGAAGTAGAGCTTTGATAGCACAACAGACATTTCCCCAGACCCAAAGGGGTTAAGTTGAGCAATGGTATCTTCCAGTCAATGTTTACCTGCGCCCTTGAGGTTGAGTGGTGAGTAGCATATTGGTGTTGGATGGAGGAGGCTCATGCAGAATAGGTACAACCTCATGAGGCCTACTCCCTAGTGCCAGGAGTCACCACAAAACCTGCTTTCCTTGTAGGTCTTCTAACTTCTAGGGAAGGAGTTCTGGTTGACCCTATAGTTGCATGAATGGGTTAAGAAGATCACAATCATCTCCTACTACATTGGTAGTTCAGTTCCTTTTTTTCTCAATTAATTGGTAACATGTGTGTGCACGTGCACATGTGCTAATCTAGAGTCTTGAACTCAGGGCCTGGGTATTGTTCCTGAGCTTTTTTTTTGCTGTACCACTTGAGCTACAGCTCTTTTGTTGGTTAACTGAAATAAGAGTCTCATGGATTTTTCCTGCCCTGGCTGGCTTTGAACCAGGATCCTCAGATCTCAGCCTCCTTACTAACTGGGATCATAGGTGTGAGCCACTAGTGGCTGGCTAATATAGAACTTTTGTTATCAGTAATATATTAGAGAAAATTCAGAAAAGTAGATGGAAGAAGAGTCACCCATAGTTGAGTCCATTCCCATCTTCTTGTCTGTGCATAGATATTGTTTTCCATGGTTGTGACCACATTGTGCCTGTGCTATGCATCCTGGTTTTTGCTCTAACATTATGAAGTCATAAATGCCCTGTTATTATATGTTCTGTAAACAGCATCTGGACACTCAGCCCTAGGCTGCTCTGCAGAAGACAGCTAGGCTGCTTAGGGAGAAGGTTGTATCCCTGTTTCAAGAGAGCTGCCTCCTTGCCCTCCCTGTTTTTATGGAGAAAACAGGGTTCCCTTTACTTGCTGTCAGGACCTACCATCGCCTGAAAGCGGGTACTGTGCTGCTTCCCTCTGTGGGGAAGTATGATGGGCCTGTCCCACTAGGGGCCAGTGTGAGACAGTATCTCCTTCCTAGAAGGAGGCTTGGAGTGTGTACCTGGGACAGGGAGAGAGAGAAAGGCACAGAAACAACTCTCTGTCCCTGGTGTTGTCCACCATCACCTGGTGATCTCAAGCAATGGGTCCACTTGTCATTTCTCAGAAATGACACACTGCATGCAGCCCTGAGTCACTCACAGGAGGCAGGGTGAGCTCACCCACCCACTGGCTGGCACAGTCACAGAGAGTTCTGGGGTGGAGGGCAGGGGCTGGGCTAGCAGCCAATGGTTGTACTGAGAACCATCCAGGGCCCAGGCAGCCTTGTGCCCAAGGATAGGTGGGCATGGAATCCAGGAGCCCTGTACCCAGAGCATCTGCCATCTTCTCCTATCTATCCAGGAAGAGACGCAGAGACTGAAAAATGAAGGAAGGAGCTTCCTGCCCTCACTCCATTCACCAAAGTCAGATCCAACAATGTCTTTTTTTCTTTTTTTTTTTCCTTTTTTTTGGGGGTCTGGTCATGGGGCCTGAACACTGGGCTTGGGCACTGTCCCTCAGCTCTTCAGCTCAAGGCTAGCGCTCTACCATTTGAGCCACAGTGCCACTTCCAGCTTTTTTCTTTTTGCTTATGTGGTGCTGAGGAATCAAACCCAGGGCCTCAGGCATGCAAGGCAAGCACTCT
>NW_012282060.1:0-3927 GCF_000151885.1 Dipodomys ordii
CAAGGCTAGCGCTCTATCACTTGAGCCACAGCGCCACTTCCGGCTTTTTTCTTTTTGCTTATGTGGTGCTGAGTAATCAAACCCAGGGCCTCAGGCATGCAAGGCAAGCGCCCTACAACTGAGCCACCTTCCCAGCCCACCCCCGGACCTCTTACCCTCCTCTGTGATTCTGTGATATCAGGATGGTATACTGTATCTACTTGTTTACTTGTCCCACTTCCCTTTGAGACCAGAAGCTAGTCCTTCATCCTTCTATGACTCTGCCTCAAATATACAAAATATAGTTGCTAAGTGAATGGATGAATGAATGAGAAAACAAACCAATATGGGACAAGGCAGGAAAGACTGAAGAGGGCAGGGCATCAGGTGTTTTTCACCCTTCTAGCCTTTTTCTCCCAAACCTACCTGCCTCATGAGCTCAGGGTTGTTGAGCATGTGGCTGATCTCAGGGTTCCTTTCCATCAGCTGCTGCATCTGAGGGTTAGCCATGATCATGTGGCGCATCAGGTCAGGGTTAGACATCATATCCTGGACCAACGGGTTCTCCATGATTTGTGACAACATCTCAGGGTTGGACATCAGCTGCCTCTGCATCTGTTGCTGCAGCTCCATGAAGTTGGCAGAGCCTAGGCCCAGGCTGCCCAGCCCCAGGATGCCCCCAAAGCCAGCTGTGGGGAGGGGGCAGGGTCACAGTCTACCCCAAGAGTCCTTCCCCCATCTAGTAGAGCCAGAATTTGGGTCTCCAAGATGGGCCCAAACTACTTTTCCCATCTCCCTTTCCAGTCACTCCCACAGCCCCAGGTCTGATCTGCTTCTGGCAAAAAGGTGAGCTCAAAGGATTGAGACCTCTTTGACAGCAGAGATTGAGCTAAGTACAGAGTCAAGCAGAGGTAAGGCAATCAGTAGTGGCCTGTTAAATGAGTAAATGAACACTCCACATCTGCATAATTTTGGGAGTCGCCTTTTCCCAGTTCACAGGCTCTTCCAATCGCCATGCCCAGAGCTCATACTTGGCTTATACTCCCCTCCTCTAGGAAATTCATGGACTCGTTTCCTTCCCAGCTTGGTCAAGCACTAAGGTCTGGAACCCTATGTCCAGGTGTCCCCAGTCACATAGAACTAGGAGTAGGACCATGTTTTTCCCTCCTTTTGGCTTTCCCCCACTCCCTAGCCCAACACAAAATTGTGTTCTCCTTTCCAAGGGCTTACAGAGAATAGATGCAGTAGCACTGGGGGGTCCCTCCCCAACCCCTGGGGAGGGACCCCCCCCACTGCTCCTCCGGCTTCCACTGCCAGCATCTGAAGCAGCACTGCCAGAAGTGGAGGGCTGGGCAGGGGTGGCAGGTGAAGCAGGTGTGGTAGAGGGTGCTGAGGCAGGGTCAGGAGTAGAAGGGGAAGAAGCAGTGGCAGCAGCTGGATCCTGAGCCCTGGGGAAAGAGAAAGGAGAATGAATCCTGGTTGGACTAAGTGCCAAAGAGGGAAGGTACCACAGCCATCTCTATGTGGGCTGTGCAGCTACTGCTAGCCCAAGCCACCTTCTGAGCAACCCTGATCCCAGTCACCTCGGGCTGAGGTGAGGCGATGCTGGTGGGTGGGCAGTCAGTAAACAGGGAGAGGGAGGAAGTCATTAATGTCATCTGTCTTCATCCAGGGCATCTCCTAGAGGAAGATGCAATTGTCTCTACCCAAGAGCCACCCACCTAGGCCTGGGCACAGGCCAGCTAGGTGTAGTGGAGGAAAGGCGAAGGAAGTATTGGACTGGGAAGTCCCAACCAGAAAACAAGGTGGGTTCCTCTCCTGAGCTTACTTCTGAGGGGTCTTGATGACCAGATGGACAGTGAGCCCGTCCTTGATCCCGTGCTGATTCAGTGTGTCTCCATCCTTGAGGATCTTGCCTGCGAAGATCAGGACCAGCTGATCCTGCTGAGCCTTAAACCTCCGTGAGATTTCCTCTTTGAACTGTGATCAAGAAGCAAAGAACATTATGGAGGCTGCCTAGACACCACCCACCAGGGACCCTGCCACTTCTTCAAGAATGTCTGCATTCTCTTGCTCTGACCTCTACTTGTGGGAAGTCCTTTCTGCAGTCTTAACTCCCTCCCTCTAGCTACAATAAATAGCTTCTTTCTTAATTTCTTTTTCTTTTCTTTCAGTTCTGGAAATAGAACGGAGGGTCTGAGTTGCTAGACAAGTCTCTACCATTTGAGCCACACCCCCAGCCCAGTAGGTCTCTTAATTCTCATTCAAGGAGACAGACCAACTAGTTCTCACAGCTCTATCCCAGAAGCTCCTAGCCTCACCTCTTGTGAGAATACTACTCAGGCAGCCCTCCCATTCCCAATCCTTTCAAATTGCCTTGAACCCAGGCAGAGTCTCGTTTCAGTCTTCTCTGGCTCCTAGTTTCCCCTTTTCTTCTTTATTCTTTGTGCCAGACCTGGGGCTTGAATTCAGGCCCTGGGTACTATCCATGAGCTTCGTTTTGCTCAAGGCTAACTAATGCTTTCTTTACCACTTGAGCCACAGTGAGACTTACTGGAGATGAGTTTAATGGACTTTCCTGAGATCCTTAGAGCTAGGCCTCCTGAGTAGCTAGGATTTCAGGAGTGAGTCACAAGCACCTGGCCTCACTTCTTTTTATTTCCAGCTTTCCCATAACAACTACCACAAATTCAGTAAGAGTCCTAACCATTCACAAGTTAGCAATTTACTGCATTATCTTCCTCATCTCATAAAGATTAGAAAACTGAGGACCAGAGAGTTTAGGTAATTTGTCTTGGGAAGACTGGAACTCGGGCCTTGATGCAAATGTCTAGGCTCTTAACCAAACACATGTCTCTCAATTAGAGCTGTTTTCAAAGTCAGCCTTGCAGAGAACACTATTTAAATTCTGAGATTTAGTAATCTGATATGGAAGTGAGGAAAAGAGATGGCACTAAGGGCTACTTTGGAGCTAGTAAGACTCTCCAAATTCTATTGCCCTCCGCCCCCCCCCCAACAACACCAAACACACCTTTGCAATATATATACAGTGCACTTGCTGAGCAAAAGCAGTTTTCAGGTCTCTGGCTTTCAACCAGACGGCCTATCTTAAGCCCCACCTATGTGAAATTCTGGAGCAGTGCAGGAAATAAATAGTTCCTCATGCAACGAAATTTTATTGAGCACCTACAGAACTATAAATCCCAGAAGAGAGCAGAGAACCAAATGTAACCACCTGCATTTGAGAGAGTGGGATGCCTCTGGGCAGAGGGGAAAGCGCCCTGGTCGCCCCAGCGCTCAGAGACGCCAGGGCTTCCTCCTGGAGACACACAGCGGGCGCTGAGAACTCCGCCCGCACCACCCCCCACCCAGGTTCAGCACCTCGCCCCAGTCCTACTCCGCCTCAACCCCCCCGCAATAAGTGGGACATAACTCCCCTCAAGCCCAGGGTCCTCCCCGGTCCCCACTCTCCACCACCACGCCCCCAGCTCTGGCCACACAGCCAAACCCGCCCCCCCACCCCCAGCACGCGCCGCGCTCCCCCATACCCACCCTCGCAGGGCGCCCCCTTCCCGCCTCTCTTTCCCTGCCATACTTTGGAGTGCCCGCCGGCCCCCACGCTCCAGTCGGGGACCTTGCCCGGGGCCAGGCCCTCACGGAGCGCCCCCCCTCCGCTGACCCCTCCTCCGCGCTCCTCCCTGACCACCCCCGCCAGCGAACCGTGCTACCTCCTTGACCGAGGCGCGATCGCAGATCACGATTTCCTCCTTGTCCTTGGGGGTCTTGACTGTGACCCGAATAGGGGGCCTCGTCTCGGCCCCGCTCGGCTCCGCCATGCCGCCGCCGCCACCCGGCCGCCCGCCAGCCCGCCCCGCTGCAGGTTGGCGATGGCCTCGTCGTAGCTCTCCATCTCCAGCTGGCACTGGCCCAGGAAGAAGTGCGCCTTCA
>NW_012282061.1:0-2395 GCF_000151885.1 Dipodomys ordii
ACACACACACACACACACACACACACACACACACACACAAACACACACACACATACACACAAACTCTTCTCTTTGGAATTACATTCAATATAATTAAAATGAATTAATGCAACTAACACGTTCTAGCCATTTTCCTATGATGCATAACTATACCATGCAGTAGTAACACTAATAATTTGCTTCATCATCAGGGATCAGTTCTTACGAAGATGTCCAGAGTTGCTAAAGGCAGGTGTGGTCATTGTAGTAAGATCTATTTAACCCTATTTTACCAATAACAAAGATATGTACACTTTCCTATGTGGTATGGAAATATAGCTTTCTTTGGTCATGCCATAGAAATGATGTCTAATAGTGAACCATCCCTGGATAACAGAAAGGAACCAAAACAAAGGAACAAACATTGATTTTTCCATCAGTCTTTATCTGAGAGAAATTTAATGGCACTTATGATCATGAGTCAGAAATCTTAGGCTCCTACTGACAATTAGTCAAGTTGTTAACTGTGCCAAACTCTTTTGTCAAACTATAGGGGATGATGACCTGTTCTCAGAAAATTCCTTTAAGCTACTTGAGATCAGCCTAGAGTTAGGAATTCAGTGAGTTACCACTATTTCAAATCCCACATCCAGAGGTAACTTCTTTCACATTTGACAAGCATATTGCAAAACTGAAACCAGTAAACAAAGAGTTCCTCAGGAGAATTGTCGATTTGTATATTTCATCTTTCTTGATCACAGTAAAAGTTCTGCTACAGAATGAATGCAGGAGTCCTCACTCAAAATTTATGTTGCAACCTAAGCTCTCTGAGATTATATTTGGAAGAAGGGTCTTAAGAAGATGATTAGAATATGAGGAAAAATCTCTTGAACATTTTTATTAGTGCTCTTATGCAAAGAGGTCCCAAATAACTGCTTTTCCTGCCCACCATCTGAAAACTTTGTAAAACATGGCCATTCATCAACTAAGAAGTAGGACCTTACCAGACACCAAGTCCACCAAAGGATAGGTTAAACTTTACTTTCCAGCCTCCAGGCTGTAAGAACAAAAAATCTGACATTTATATGCCATATGATTTATGGAAATGTGGACACAGCAACCTGTGTTGACTAAGACAAGATCTTAAAATATATAAATCACTATACAGCTAGTGTAGTGGCTTATACTATTAATCTCAGCACTGGGCAGGCTGAAGCAAGAGGATTGAAGTTCAAGTACAGCCTGAGGTACACAGAAGAAATCCAAATCTCAAAAAAAAATCTACGAAGTAAAACAAAACACTACTACATACGATGCAGTAATGTCATAATACATTCCTTATGTTTGCATATGTGTTTATTACCAAGTTCATTATAAAATTATATAATTGCTATGTAATAATAATTAAAAAATAAAGTAGATTTGACCCATAAATTATGTATTTGTGCCCAATTGATTTGAATCATACAATTCAAATAAATGTCTCCTACTTCTTAATTCTAAAAACATTGATTCACTTCTCTGCCTTAATTATTCCTCTGTACTTGAGAAGCAGAGCAGGATAAGGAAACACAACTACTTTTCATCAGAAATATATTTCTTCATGAGTCAAAGAGAGGAAGTAAATTAACTAACACACCCACAAACCCATTTGCTTCTCCATTTGTTCACTAGAAAACACGGTGTAGGCTGAGCAGTGAATGCTGAGGACGGATAAGAGGACTAGAGAAGCTGGTTGAGACTATACAAGAAGTTATCTCTGAGATATAAATGATGAGAAGGAATCAACTACATGTGAATGCCAAGGGAAAACTCTCCCATTGCACTGTATGTGTGAAAAAAATACAGAAGTCCACCCAGAAATACATGCCGGTGGTGAGCTCACTGTCAGTGGGTAAAGCTGGAGCAGGCCAGTAGATCAGGCCAGACATGAAGGTAGAGCTGCCTGTTAAGTCATGCATGGCAAAAGGGAGAGGATGGGAAGCTGGCAGATGACTTTCAATGTGAGAAAATTACAATGTGTTTTTTTATTTAAAATAATCACCTAGGCCACTGTGCAGATGAATAGTGATGAAATAAACTGGTTATGAGATTATGGCCTTCATGCAAGTGAGTAAGGGTACAAACCATCTGCTGAGATAAAAGTGTCAGTGAGAAATGGAAGAATCCAGAATATGCTTTAAACATAGTGATGCTTTTCATACAGGCACTCATACATGCACGCATACATCAACAGAGTTCTCTACACAGAGACAAGCAATAGCTTACATAAATAGTAACACAAATAAAGAAACAGGCAGACAGGATGGACGATAGATTAGATGATAGATTAGATAGATAGATAGATAGATAGATAGATAGATAGATAGATAGATAGATAGATAGATAGATAGATAGATAGATAGATAGATAGATA
>NW_012282062.1:0-1136 GCF_000151885.1 Dipodomys ordii
TGTGGCTCAAGTGGTAGAACGCTAGCCTTAAGCTGAAGAGCTGAGGGACAGCGCCCAGGCCCAGAGTTCAGGCCCCATGACCGGACCCCCCCCCAAAAAAATGAAACATTGCTCCATTTAAGTGCTGCTCAAAATGTTAAATGTGGGTGAGGAAAGGGAGAAAAATGGTGAATGCATGTGTCACATACTTTGTGGAATATATTGACTAAGATCAACTCTTTTACAACTGAAGTGTTTAGGGATACAGGGGTAGGGAAAAGGGTTGGCAATCACAACTCTGCTTCTCTGTCTGGAATAAACACGATTTTGGCACGTATGCCAAAAATGTATGATACCTCCACAGGTTCAAGAGGGTTGAAGTGATGTTTCGACATACTATGTTACCAAACACTTTATAAGTGTTATAATACAATATCATTAAAATATTACTTTCACTGGACACTAGTGGCTAACATCTGTAATCCTAGCTACTCAGGAGTCTTAGATCTGAGGATCACAGTTGAAAGCCAGCCTGGGCAGGAAAGTCCGGGAGACTCATCTCCAATTAACCAACCTGAAACCAGAAGCAGTGTTGTGGCTAAAAGTGGTAGAGAGTTAATCTTGAGCAAAAGAGCTCAGGGACAGCTCCCAGACCCTGAGCTCAAGCCCCATGAGTGACAAACAATAACATAATAATAATAATATTTTCTCCTAACTCCTCCCTAACTTCATTGTATTCTTTGTCATCCCACCGTCCTACCCCATCACACCTTTTCACTCTCCAAGATGAATAAACTTCATGAAGACACAACCAGAATGGGCTAATGTTTATTGAATAACTACCCCACTATACTGGCACACATTTCCATATCTTTCTAACAATCCTAAAAATCATTTTTTAGAGAACAAAAGTGAAGCTATGCAAAATGAAGTAATTCAGCCAAGTTCAAACATTTGAGAAGTATTTGAACTCACTTAACCATTACGATTTCCTTACAACTCCTCCACACTCAGAATGATAAATTATTGCTAATTACATATTGCAGATGTTGTGAGATTTTTTTTAATTTAATTTTATTTGTGAACATACTGTACAGAGGGGTTACAATTACATGGGCAGGATAATGCGTACATTTCTTACCAAGCATTGCAGCCTC
>NW_012282063.1:0-1124 GCF_000151885.1 Dipodomys ordii
TTTTGCTTATGTGGTGCTGAGGAATCGAACCCAGGGCCTCAGGCATGCAAGGCAAGCGCTCTACCACTGAGTCATCTTCCCAGCCCCTCTATAGACTTTATTAGCCTTATTGTCTTCTTTTTTAAGTGGTGATACATTATTTGACACTGTAAGACCAGCAATACAAAAGTGATTTCTTCATCAGGGTATGGTATTTTAGCTTTCATATGAAAGTAAAGCTAAGCTATGACAATCACTCAGTAATATATGTCTGGTGTTGAAATTTTCTGGGATTAGATGGAATTACTTTCCTACGGGAATTTGTGGAATGGTGTCTCCTTTGCCTTTCCTCCAGCCACTGGTACTGAAGAATCTTTGTCTTTGTATGTGGACAACCCTTCATTCCATGACTTTTAACATTATTTTTAAGTAGTCATACAAAAAGGCTTCAACTCGACAAGTCATTTCATGAGTACAATGTATCTTGAACAAAGTGAGCCCTTCAATTGACCTGGTTCCATTTTCATATAGCTACATTAAATATTGTAACTGCATTTGCCCACCTGCCCTCTCTCCATTTGCTGCCTTATCTCTCAGCTATGAGACAGATATTTAGTCTTTAGACACTTATGTGCCAATTTCTACTATTGGCCCTCCTTCAGTCCCACCAGGAAGGCTGCGGAGTCCCAGAAGTTACCTTCATTTGCCATTATTCCTCTCAAGACTGAAGTGGAGCTTCCTCTCCCACTCCCTGTCTAATAAATCAACTCTTAATCCCTTTTCCAGAGCTCAAGCATAAATAAACAAACAAATGAATAAATCAACAAGAAGCTAAACTATCAAGATCTGAGTACAACTCACCAAGATAATAACTGGTATGTGTAGGAAGCACTGTAGTTTATATGTTTTTACACAGCTAATTTCTTTTTATCTTCAAAACAAAGTCATGGGGCACTATTATCATCTCCATTTTATAGATGTGGAAAATGAAGGCCCAGAGAGATTAAATGAGTTGTCCATGGTCATTGTGCTTAGCTGCTCTTCCCTGGCTGGGCTTCACAAAAAAAGAAAAAAAAACATGGTGGAAACAATCAGTCTTGGGGCTGGGAAGGTGGCTCAGTGGTAGAGCGCTTGCCTTGCATGCT
>NW_012282064.1:0-1983 GCF_000151885.1 Dipodomys ordii
TATTGGAGATAGGAGTCTCACGGTCTCTCCTGCCCGGGCTGGCTTTGAACTGCGATCCTCAGATCTCAGCCTCCTGAGTAGCTAGGATTACATGCGTGAGCCACCAGCGCCCGGCTACTATTTCATTATTAATTTATGCCTTTTATGCCTAGGGTTCCTTAACATCAGAAAGTGTAATCCTGCTATGATTTCTGCTAGAACACTGCCATAATAAGAGGTGTTACTGTTTTCTGTTTTGTTTTATTGGGGGTGGGAGGAGGGGGAGTCCTGGGGCTTGAACAGGGCCTCAGTGCTGCCCCTGAGCCTCTTTATGCTCAAGGCTAGCATTCAACCACTTGAGCCACAGTGCTCCATGTTCCAGTTTTTGAGTGGTTAATTGGAGATATGAGTCTCCTGGGGACTTTTCTGCCTGGGCTGGCTTTTATCCCAGGTTATTTTTCCTAAGTTTAAAATGACAGAAAGGGGGCTGAGAAGGTGGCTCAGTGGTAGAGCGCTTGTCTTGCATGCTTGAGGCCCTGGGTTCGATTCCTCAGCACCACATAAGAAAAAAGCCGGACGTGGTGCTGTGACTCAAGTGGTAGAGTGCTAGCCTTGAGCTGAAGAGCTAAGGGACAGCACCCAGGCCCAGAGTTCAGGCCCCACAACCAGACCCAAAAACAAAACAAAAATAAAATAAAATAAAATGACAGAAAGTGTCAGGTATGGTATTGCATATCTGAAATCCTAGCATTAAAATAGAAAGAGGAAGATACTGAATTTGAGACCCCATCTCCAAAAAAGAAAAGCTTTCCTTGCTTAATTACGTATGAGAGATATAAAAAGAGCCACTTAAAAATTTAATATATACACTTTGTTTTTGGATTCAGTGTCTTGCTTTGTAACCCAAGCTAGTCTTAAAACTTATAGAGAATATTCTTAGTGCTGGGATTACAGACATGCCCCACACCTGTGAATATATACATTCTTACTGAATTGCAATAGACATATTTAAGATGAACGGTACTATTATCTTAATTAAATTTTGTTAAAAAGAGATAGTGAGTTTTAATCAATACATAAAATTTTATCCAAGAAAGAGGCAGGGCTAGAATTTTCTGCATTTTCCCCTGGTGACATGATGTTGTCTACCGTCCTTCCACTCTCACCCGGCAATAATCCACCTACAAATGTGACAAATATTTTCCTAATCCCATCATATGCTGATGCATCTTTTCTTTCCATTTCTTCCCCATTTCCTGCATGTGTGTTGAAACATGAGCTCATTAAAAAGAATATTTGAATTGAAAATTAAGAAAATAATCAAGTTCAGTGCCAAAAATGACTATTTTTAACCATCAGTGGTATATACAACAGAATTAAGCCTTCTTCCTAGCTCTTCAAATCCTTATTTTTTTTCCTTGTTTGCTTTTGTGAAGCCAGTATATGGTAGAATGACAATGTTGTATTTTGAAATCATAATCTGACCATATTTAGGTGTCCACTTAAGATTCCATAATTGGTATCACTTTCTACTTGGGAGGTGGAGATAGGAGGATTGCAGCTCCAGGCCAGAACACATAACTCCCCTCTGAAAAATTTATAAGATCTCCATCTCAAAGATCAAGACAGCCATGATGGTTCATACTGTAACCTCAGCTAGATGGGAGGTGTAGGTAGGAAGACCAAAGGTAGGAAGACCATTGTAGGAAGGCCAGGCCAGGCAAAAAAGCACAGGACCCTACTGAAAAAGAGCTAAAGCAAAAAGGGCTTAGAGGTATGGTTCAAGTGGCACAGCACTTGTATACAAAGCACAAGGATCTAAATTCAAGCCCTAAGTACGGCCAAATATGTAATAAAATTCTGCATATAAAAATTAGCTACAGAAATTTTACAAAGAAGCCGGGCGCCGGTGGCTCACGCCTGTAATCCTAGCTACTCAGGAGGCTGAGATCTGAGGATCGCAGTTCAAAGCCAGCCCGGGCAGGAGAGACCGTGAGACTCCTA
>NW_012282065.1:0-1468 GCF_000151885.1 Dipodomys ordii
AAAAAGCTGGAAGTGGTGCTGTGGCTCAAGTGGTAGAGCGCTAGCCTTGAGCTGAAGAGCTGAGGGACAGCGCCCAGGCCCAGAGTTCAGGCCCATGACAGACCCCCCCCCCCCAAAAAAAAAATAGGCAGAGCACTAATTTCTTGCTGCAGATTTTAACCAAATGCTGAATGAAAATGGAGACACTGTACTCTACTGACCCAGTGAATGTAGGGGTTATGATGGGTCATGGGCAGTTCTACAAACCTGGCTT
The DNA here is from genome assembly GCF_000151885.1 of Dipodomys ordii. Classification (NCBI taxonomy): domain Eukaryota; kingdom Metazoa; phylum Chordata; class Mammalia; order Rodentia; family Heteromyidae; genus Dipodomys; species Dipodomys ordii. Next base: position 254 of record NW_012282065.1, read on the forward strand.
GTTGGGGGGGGGGAGGGGGAATACACCATATATTCCACAGCCAGGACATGCTTCCCCTTTACTTATTTTTGCAGTGCTGGGGAGGGAACCCAGGGCCTTGCATGTTGGGAAAGAGCTCTAGGACTGAGCTGCTCTCCTAGCCTGTACTTTTTTTGTGCTTGAACTCAGGGCCCAGATTTTTTTCCTGAAACTTTTATGCTGAAGGTCAGTGATACACTATTTGAGTCACAGCTCCATTTATGGCTTTTTGTTGGCTAATTCAAGGTAAGTCTCATGGACTTTCTGCTTAAGCTGGATTTAAATCATGACCCTCAGCAGTTGGGAAGGTGGCTCAGTGGTAGAGTGCTTGCCTTTCATGCATGAAGTCCTGGGTTCGATTCCTCAGCATCACATAAGCAGAAAAAGCCAGAAGTGGCACTGTGGCTCATGTGGTAAAGTGCTAGCCTTGAGCTGAAGAGCAGAGGGACAGCGCCTAGGCTGGAGTTCAGGCCCCATGACAGACAAAGCCAAAAACAAACAAAAAGTCATGATCCTCAGATCCCAGCCTCCTGAGTAGCTACGATTACAAACATGAGCCTGGCTTGCACTTCTTTGTCAGTGACAAACTGCTATCTGAACTGGAGTCCCACAAATAGGACCTATTTGAGGAAAAAAAAAAATCAAATGTGGTCAATATATTCAAAGAGTCAGGTGCTGGTATCTCACACCTGTAATCCTAGCTGCTTAGGAGGCTGAGGCCTGGAGGGTTGAGGTTTGAAGCAAGCTCTTGCAGAAAATTCTTGAGATTCTACCTTTGAAATATCCACCAAAAAGCTGGGTGTGGTAGAAATGATAAAGAGGGCCAGCTGTGAACAAGCAGGATGAATAAAGCAGCTTGAAGCTTATGAGTTCAGGCCCCTGTACCTGCAAACAACACCTGACAAATTAAAAAAGAAAGCCCTTTAGTTGGAGAGTTAATTCACAGCATTTTAATTCAAGTTAATTCATCTCACTTGATAATCAGACATATCAATTGTATGGGGGAGGAGGGGCTTCACTGTGACCTTTTCACACATGTAAACCATGTCCCCCATCAACCTTACCTCCTCTAGCACAGTCCCTCAGTCCATACTCTTCTTAAAACTATTTCAACGGGTTTCAGTGTTCCATTTTCATATATACAAAGGATCTTTTGATCATATTCATCCATCCTTACCTCCCTACGTGCTCCCTCCC
>NW_012282066.1:0-5656 GCF_000151885.1 Dipodomys ordii
CTACCACTTGAGCTACAGCGCCACTTCCGGTTTTCTGGTGGTTTATTGGAGATAGGAGTCTCACAGTCTCTCCTGCCCCGGCTGGCTTTGAACTGTGATCCTCATATCTCAGCCTCCTGAGTAGCTAGGATTACAGGCGTGAGCCACCAGCGCCAGGCAACTTTTTAGCTTTTAATTGAGATTCTTCACTCTCTACTTTAGAGTAGCTGAGATTTCAGGCCTCTGCCCACCACTCCTGGCAGAATCTGATTTTCAACTAATTACCTATTTCTTAGTCCATTAAAGCCCTTAGCCTTTAGACACAGAACGTGAAGCAGTGTCCTCAAGTGGAAAATATCAGGTTCTAGGATGCAAGACATAGTCTTAGCCCACCTTCAGCAAGACACATAAAAGGCCAAAATGTTCTCCTTGCCATTAATTCACTAAGAATGTAGTGACAGAAAATGTTCCAGTACATCTTTATCCCCTGGTGAGATCATGGGACTTGGTTTTCTCCCTTAAGCACTGAGTTCTGGCTTTGTTTGCTTCATAGTCTGAAAAAGATGAGCTTGGGGCTGGGAAGGTGGCTCAGTGGTAGAGTGCTTGCCTTACATGCATGAGGCCCTGGGTTCAATTCCTCAGCACCACATAAGCAGAAAAAGCTAGAAGTGGTGCTGTGGCTCAAGTGGTAGAGCACTAGCCTTGAGCTGAAGAGCTGAGGGACAGTGCCCAGGCCCAGAGTTCAGGCACCATGACTGGCAAAAAAAAAAAAAAAAGATGAGCTTTCCTTGACTGGAGTCATCATGGAAGCCTAGTTTGCTCTTCTTTAGTGTCACAGAAAAACCACTTCAGCTAGGTGCTGCTGGCTCACATCTATGATCCTAGCTATTCAGAAGGCTGAGATCTGAGGATCATGGTACACCTGTGGTCCTAATACTCAGAAGGCTGACATATGAGGATCTCTGTTCAAAGCCAGCCCAGGCAAGAAAGTCTCTGAGACTCTTCAATTAGCCACCAGGAAACAGGAAGTGGTGCTGTGGCTCAAAGTGGTAGAGTGCTAGCCTTGAACAAAAGAGTTCAGGCCCTGAGTTCAAACCCCATAACAAACAACAACAAAAGGAAGGAAGGAGCTGGGCGCTGGTGGCTCACGCCTGTAATCCTAGCTACTCAGGAGGCTGAGATCTGGGGATCACGGTTCAAAGCTAGCCTGGGCAGGAAAGTCTGTGAGACTCTTCTCTCCAATAAACCACTAGAAAACCGGAAGTGGCGTGTGGCTCAAGTGGTAGAGTGCTCACCTTAAGCTGAAGAGCGCAGGGACAGCACCCAAGCCCAGAGTTCAAGCCCCATGACCGACAAAAAAAAAAGGAAGGAAGGAAAGGAAGGAAGGAAAGGAAGAATGGAAAGGAAGAAAAAAAATGACTTCAGCCTTCATTCTCTCTACCCAGAGCCAGTGGCACCCCAAAGCCTCCTCTTAAAATCTCCCTCCACAGTCATTTAATAACAGTCTTAGATGTTTGCATAGTACTTTACAGTTTACAAACCACTTGCACTATTTAATCTGTTGATCTTCACAGGACTTTGGCAAATCATATCAGATGAGGTTTTATAGATAAACCAGCACTAAGAAATGCTAAGTGACAAGCTTGGATTCTCACAGCTTGGAGGCCCAAAGCCAAGCAGGGAACCCTGTTTCCTGACTGTAAATCCAGTCTTCTTCCTCCTCTTTCTCCCTCCCTCCCTCCCTTCCTTTCTTTCTTCCTTCCTTCCTGCTTCCTTCATTTCTCCTTCCTTCCTTGCTTCCTTCTTCCTTTCTCTCTCCCTCCTTCCTTCCTTTCCTTTCTTTTCCTTTCCTTTCTTTCTTCTTTTTTTCTTTCTTCTTTTCTGCCTTTCTTTTGCACTGTACAAGGCCTTGACTCTGTGGTAAAGACCACTTGAGCCACAGCTCCACTTGGAGATAAGAGTCTTACTTGGAGATAAGAGTCAGCTGCTTTCCACATGGGCTGGCTTTGATCCTCAGGTCTCTGCCTCCTGAGTAGCTAGAATGACAGCTAGAATGAGGTCCTGGGGCTTCAAGGTCTCAATCTACAAACTTTCTACATCCACATCCCTTCCCTTTTCCTTAAATCCTTTCCTTGTACAAAAGAAATCACCTGCTTCTCCCCACAAGCTGGCCAATGATTGCTGCAGCCTGCTGTTAGCCAGAGCCACGGCACTCATAAGACCAGCATTTTACTCCACTGTGTAAGCCCCACCCCATGGGGGAAGTGACACCAGCTAACTCTGAATATTGCATCCATAAGAAGACAGGAGGAGGGCTGGGAAGGTAGCTCGGCGGTAGAGTGCATGCCTTGCAAGCATGAGGCCCTGGGTTCGATTCCTCAGCACCACATAAACAGAAAAAGCCGAAAGTGGCACTGTGGCTCTAGTGGTAGAGCACTTGCCTTGCATGCCTTAGGCCCTAGGTTCGATTCCTCAGCACCACATAAGCAAAAAGAAAAGAAAAAGCCGGAAGTGGCGCTGTGGCTCAATTGGTAGAGTGCTAGCCTTGAGCTGAAGAGCTGAGGAACAGCGCCCAGGCCCAGAGTTCAGGCCCCACGACCAGACCCAAAATAAAAAAAAATTAAAATAAAGTACAAACTGTATTCTCTTTAAAAAAAAATAAATAAATAAAGGAAGAAGAACAGGAGAAAGTATCCATGATTCCATAGCCCCAGGTCTCTCCCAAACCAAAGCTATAATGACAAAAGTGAATGAAATATGCAGGGCACATATTTTAGGAAGCAGTCACCATCAGGTGTCACCCATGCACTTGCACAACCCACAGAATGAGGGCTTCCACACCTTACATTAAACATTCTATAGCGGGCACTGGAGATTCACGCCTGCAATCCTTGGGACTCAGGAAGATAAGATCTGAGGATTGTGGTTCAAAGGGAGCTCAGGCAGAAAAGTACTGTGAGACTCTTACATCCAATTAACTACTCAAAAACTGGATGTGGTGTTGTGACTCAAGTGGTAGAGCACTAGCTTTGACCGTAAAAAGTCTCAGGGACAATGCCCAAGCCCTGAGTTCAAGTCCTAGGACTGGCAAAAAAAAAAAAAAAGTTTTATGACCTTTGTTTGCCTCACCCTGGTCCCTGTCCTTATAACATATGCACTAAATTTTTTTTATAGCAGTGAGTTTTTAACTCAGACCTAATGCTTGCTAGGTAAATCCTCTATTTCTTGGGCCACACATCTAGCCCCACCAAGTAAGATATATCTTCCACACTACTTCTTTTTAGGGGCTGGGGGTGGAACCCAAGGCCTCATGCATGCTAAGCACAAAGTCTACCATTGAGTTATATTCCCCCTCATTCCAAACTCTTTCTTTCCTTAACAGCACTGGAGTTTTTAATCTTATGTTTTTTGTCAGACATGTGGCTTGAACTTAGGGCCTAGGTGCTGTACCTGAGCTTTTGCACTCAAACTAGCACTCTACCATCTGGAGCCACAGCACCACTTCTGTTTGTTGTTGTTGTTTGAGAGGTTAATTGAAGATAACAACAGTCTCACAGACTTTTCTGCCTAGGCTGGCTTTGAACCATGATCTCAGACTCCGATCTCAGACTCCTGAGTAGGTAGGATTACAGGTGTGAGCCACTGGTGTCTGGAAGCACTGGGGTTTGAGCTCAGTACCTTATACTTGCTCAATTTGCTTTCTAGGTTGGCACTTTGCTACTTGAATCACATCTCCAGCCCTGCATTTTGCTAGTTCATTGGGGATGGAGGCTTGGGGATTTTTCTGCCTGGGCTGACATCCAACTGCAATTCTCCAGGTCTTAACTTCCTTGATAGCCCCTGGCAGTAGGCTAAACTACTTTCTTTTTGTTGGTGGTGGTGGTGGTGCTGGTTGTGGGGCTTGAACTCAGGGCCTGGGCACTCACTGTCCATGTGTTCAAGGATAGCACTCTACCGCTTGAGCCACAGCACTATTTCTAGATTTTTTTGTGTATGTGGTACTGAGGAATCGAACCCAGGGCTTCATACATACTAGGCAAACATTCTACCACTAAGCCACATTCCCAGCCCTGAGGTAGAATTCTTTCTAAAGAAACATCAGATCTTGCTTATCAAGGTCTCTGTGAGGCACTGGGGGCTCACTAGAGGCTGAGATCTGAGGATCATTATTCAAAACCAATGCTGGCAGGAAAGTCCATAAGACTCTTATCTCCAATTAACCACCAGAAAAGCTGGAAGTAGAGCTGTGGATCAAGTGGTAGCACATTAGCCTTGAGCAAAAAAAGCTAAACGAGGGCTGGGAAGGTCGCTCAGTGGTAGAGCGCTTGCCTTGCATGCATGAGGCCCTGGGTTCAATTACTCAGCACCACATAAGCAAAAAGAAAAAAAGCTGGAAGTGACGCTGTGGCTCAAGTGGTAGAGTGCTAGCCTTGAGCTGAAGAGCTGAGGGACAGCACCCAGGCCCAGAGTTCAGGCCCCACGACTGAACCCAAGGGAAAAAAAAAAAAAGTCAGGCTCATGCCTGTAATCCTAGCTATTAAGAAGGCTGAGATCTGCTGGATATCAGTTCAAAGCCAGCCTAGGCAGAAAAGTCCATGAGACTTATCTCCAGTTAATCACAGAAAAAAGCCAGAAGTGGAGCTGTGGCTTAAATGGTAGAGCACTAGCCTTAAGCAAAAGGGGCCCAGGGACAGTACTCAGGCCCAGAATTCAAGCCCCAAGACCAGAAATAAAAGAAGAAAAAGTCCCCAAAGCTGTGAAAGATGACAAGTCCAAGACCGGCTACAATCCAAGTGACATGTCAGCTGTTCTGACCTGTGTGTATAGAAAGGAAATGTAAGAGCCTCTGTAGCCATGAAGAACTCATGGAAGGAGGGGAGAAAAAGAATTCCTAATTTCTGAACAGAAAGAGTAATGAAAAGGAGTTCCCTAAAGCAAAGATAAATCTGAAAGGCATAGCTGGGCACCGGTGGCTCACACCTGTAATCCTAGCTACTCAGGAGGCTGAGATCTGAGGATCCTGGTTCAAAGCCAGCCAGGACAGGAAAGTCCCTAAGACTCTTATCTCCAAAAAACCACTAGGAAACCGAAAGTTATGCTGTGGCTCAAGTGGTAGAGCGTTTGCCTTGAGCTGAAGAGCATAAGGACAGGGCCCAGGCCCAGAGTTCAAGCTCCATGACTGAAAAAAAAAAATCTGAAAGGCAGAAAGGAAAGGGAGTAGTTGTGCAATGAGCTCATCAGGGTGTTCCTAAGGCTCTGGCTTTGAAAGATTTTCTTTCAGAACAAGGGGTGGAGAACTTCTGACTCACAAACTCCAGGCTCCCTCAGGACCATGTAAAATCTTCCCTTATTTGCAAAATTCCCTAGAACTGCCAACTGGTAAATTGGCTCCTAAATTCCCTGAAAATTAGGTATTTGGATCCTATTTGTTCCAAAGAGAAACAATTGTACACACACACACACACACACACACACACACCACACCCCTCAAAGTGCTCCACAGCCACATATTAAGTAAACACTGGATTAAGTAAAGAAAGTTGCATACATTTACTTCTTATATTTTGTACTGCAGTGTGATTTGAACTCAGGGTCTCAAGCTCTTACTCAGCTTTTTTTTTTTCCTTTTGGTGTGTGTATGCTTGAACTCCAGGACTAGGTGCTAGCTTTTTTTTTT
>NW_012282067.1:0-2039 GCF_000151885.1 Dipodomys ordii
AAAAAAAAAAAAAAAAAAGACATAAAGCAGCAGATCTCTGTTTTATATCTTCCTCCTCCCTTGAGAAAAGAGAATTCTGCCTTCCTGGGTGCTGTAGGTAATAGTGGGTAAGCATATAGTTTTCTCTTGATTTAGTCCTTGATTTAATCCTTCAATCTGCCTGGTATGAACACTCCACTCTTCACCTCACTAGAACAGAGACTTTGCCTTATTCTTTGCTGAATTCCTTATCACAGAGTAGACACTTAGTAAAAGTTTGCTGTATTGAATATACATATGTTGTTTAATGCCACTGATGTCTCAGAAAGGACACTGTTCACACAGAATAAATAAAACTAGATACAAATCTGGTAAGGGAACATGAACACAAACCTTAGGGGTAGCCTCCTGGGCCTGGCTGCTGGAAGGCAAATAAGAATTTTGTTCAAAATGACTAGATCCTGAGATTCAGTGATACTGCCCAGAACTAACTAGCAGTGGGGAACCACTATAAATATTTGCAGACTGAGACAGACAGCAGACTTGCATCCCCTGGGGCTGAGCTTGTAGCCTCCCCTGCTGGTTCAGTGAGTGAGGGCCCCAGTTCCTGAGTTCCAGGTTTCAGACGAGCAAAAGCCAGGCCTGAAAGGCTTGTGTTGGCAGTGCCAGTATCCGCCCCAACCCCTGCCAACGTGGGTGGCTGTGCTGGAACACACTACAGGGGAAGCAGGATTGGACTGCAGCCCAAGCTACTGCTCTCTTTAGTGCCCTCACTATTCAGGGTGCACCTTGCTGAAATAGCGGAGCTCAGAGCTCTAAGAAGAGTTGATACTTTCTTTCCATGAGGAACAGTTCACAAAAGCAAATTGCACTTGGCCCAGGGAAGACCAGGCTCCAAACTGGCTTTGTTCAAAATGTCCAACCTCAGGAAATTCAAGTGGGTAGAAAATACCATAGTTGAGATTTTCTCATTATTACTTCCATTTGGGGAGACCTGAGGCAAAGATCCTGCTGGGTCTTATTCAAGGAAGATATCATTAGCAAAGGCAAAGCCACCCCCAACTGTGAAAGAGCCATGTGGCACTTTTGGGTTACCACAGTATTTTATTTCTGATAGGTATTGGTGGCATATTTGTCCTAAAGTCTGTGTTCTTATGGATTCTCCAGCGTCCTGTAGAATACATATGTGTGTGTATTTTATATACATATACATGTGTATATATATACACACACACACGCGTGTGTGTGTGTCTGTGTCTGTGTCTATGGTTAGGTCTTTTTGGAAAGTAGAGAGAGTAAGGGCTGGATATGGTGACACATACCTGTAATCCTAGCTACTCAAGAAGCATGGGAGGTGGGGGGAAATAGAAGGGTTGTTAACAAAATTGAGGCTAACCCTGGACAAAAAGCTTGAGACTCTATCAAAAACAAAACAAAGGAAAAAAGGGCTGGGAGGATGAGGGGTGTCTCAAGTGGTACAGTACTTGCCTAGGAAGTGCAAAGCCCTGAGTTCAAACTTCAATACTGCCTCCCCCAATCAAAAAAATAAAAGAGATAAAGGGATAAACCTGCTAGACAGAGAGGCCAGACCTTCCCTCTAGCAAGTGGCCTGCTCAGTAGTCTAGTCTATGTCTGGGAATACAGAATACAGTATTTTAGTAGCTTCAACAGCCAGGTGAATATTCCAGGCTCTCCCTCCAGTGCTAGGCTAGGTACTAGCTCCATGCTCCCATCTTGCCTGAATTTGGCTTCCAACCCTCTCAGTAATGTTAGACACAATGCCCCTCCTGCCTCTGAGCAAAGTGAAGCAGAGAAGAGGAGGGATCATAACAACTACTTGTTTATTAAGTAGGCCCAGGCATCTTGCTCAATTTTTGGTTTGTATTATCTCTTCTAAACTTGGCTAACAACTTGAACAAACAGGATCTGAAAGATTCAGTAACTTGTCTATAGACACATAATTAAGAAGTTAAAGACTTGGGCTGGGAAGTTGGCTCAGTGGTAGAGTGCTTGCCTTGCATGCCTGAGGCCCTGGGTTCGATTCCTCAGCACCACATAAG
>NW_012282068.1:0-1644 GCF_000151885.1 Dipodomys ordii
ACCCTAACCCTAATCCTCAACCTAAATCTCACCCTCATCCTAATCCTCACCATAACCATAACCCTAACCCTTACCTAACCCAAACCCTAACATTCACCCTTTTCCTAACCCTAACCCTTGCCCTCAGCATAGCTCTCAACCTAAACCTAATCCTAACCCTCACCCTCAACCTTACCCTCAGCCTAACCCTAAACCTAACCCTCACCCTAATCCTAACCCTAATCCTAACTGTCATCCTAACCCTAACCCTCACCCTAATCCTAACTGTCATCCTAACCCTAACCCTCACCCTAAACCTCACCCACACCATAAGCCTCATCTTAACCCTTATTCTCACCCTAACCCTAACCCTAACACTAAAACTCATCCTCACCCTCACCTTAACCCTAACCCTAACCCTTACCCTAAACCTCACCTTCAACCTCATCCTAACACTCACCCTAACCCTTAACCTCACCCTAACCCTCACCCTCACCCTAACCCTCCTTTAACCTTACACTCACCCTAACCCTAAACCTAACCTTAACACTCACACTAACCTTAAGTCTCACCCTAACCATAACCCTAACCCTAAACATAAACCTCACCCTCATCCTCATCCTCAGACTAACCCTAACCCTAACCCTCAGTTTTACCCTAACCCTAACCATAACCATAACCGTAACCCTCACTCTAAACCTAATCCTCACCCGAACCTTAACGCTACCCCTCACCTAACCCTCACCGTAACACTAAATCTAAACCTCAACCTAAGCCTACCCCTAACCCTAACCCTCACCCTCATCCTCACCCTGACCCTAACCCTAACCCTAAACTTCACCCTAAAATTAAAACTCACCTAACCCTAACCCTCACCATCAAACTAACCCTAAACCTAACCCTAACCCTCAACTTAAGCCTCACCCTAACTCTAAAGCTAACCCCAATTCTCACACTCACCCTAACCCTCACCCTAACCCTTACCCTCACCATAATTCTAACCTTAACCCTAACGCTAACCCTCACACTAACCCTAACCCTCACCCTAAACCTAAACATACACCTCACCCTAAACCTCACCCTAACCCTAACCCTATCACTCAACCTAACCCTAACCCTAACCCTCACCCTCAACCTCAGCCTAACCCTAACCCTAACCCTAATCTGAACGCTCATCCTAACCATAACCCTCACCCTCACCCTAATCCTCAGTCTTATTCTAACCCTCACCCTAACCCTAACTCTCCCCCTAACCCTAACCCTCACCCTCATCATCACCCTAACCCTAACCCTCACCCTAACCCTAACCCTAACCCTAAATCTAACCATAACCCTCACACTAAACCTAATCCTCACCAGAACCCTAACCCTACCCCTCACCCTAACACTAAACCTAACCCTGACTCTAACCCTCACCCTAACATTAAACCTAACCCCCAACCTAACCCTAACCCTAAACCTAACTATAACCCTCACACTAACCCTAACCCTCACCCTAAACCTAACCCCACCCCAAAAGCTAACCCTCACCCTAACCCTACACCTAACCCTAAATATAACCCTAACCCAAACCCTATTACGCACCTTAACCCTCACGCTCACCGTAACCCTAATGCTAACCCTAACCCTCATCCTCAGCCTAAACCACACCCTAACACTTACCCT
>NW_012282069.1:0-1706 GCF_000151885.1 Dipodomys ordii
TTTTTGCTTATGTGGTGCTGAGGAATCAAACCAAGGGCCTCATGCATGCAAGGCAAGCGCTCTACCACTGAGCCACCTTCCCAGCCCCATATGTCTGAATCTTAAATGTACTTTGCTAGTTGAAAGAAGCTAGATGTAAAAGACTACATGTGAAAGTGGAGATGTGGGTCAAGTGGTAGAACGCCAGTTCAAGCCCTACTACCAGCATTAAAAAAGGCTACATATTATATAATACAATTTATATGACATTTTGGAAAAGCAAAACTATAAGAATGCAAAGTAAAAGTAGCTGCCATGCATAGAGAGAGTATATGTGATTGACTTGAAAGGAATACTTTAGGGCTAAATACAAAAAAAACTGTATACAACTACTACTGATAGTAAAATTATATGGGTTAGAATTTCTGAGCTTGCATTGTGGTGTGCTGGGATTGAATAAATATACTAAATGCATAGTATGTAATAAGAACCATTCTTTTCATTATTAGAGAAAGGTGGTTATATAACAAAAGGTAAAGGAAGGCTGTTCTAGGACTATGGTTAGAGGTATTAGTTTAAAATCACATACACAGCCATATAGAGTGAGTGATAGAGGGAGGGAGAGAGAGAGGGAAGAGAGGAGAAGTAGTGGGAAGGGAAAAACAGACATAGAGAGAGAAGTTTGTGAGCAGGGGTTAGTATACCTACCTTCACCACTCAAGAGTCCATTGTAACAGTGAGCTCTCATAGAGCTTGTCTAAATCCCATATTGTCATGGTATGAGTCAGTGTTCCTTGGAGAAGTGATTGATTGACTGCAGACCTGGGGCAAAGCAAGTGCAAGATGAACCTGGAACTTTTTGTGACAGAAAATAAAATGTTAGAAAAGAAAGAGGAAAAAGAAAGAATGAAAGGAAGAAAGAATGGAAAGAAAAGCAAAAGAAAGAAAAAGAGAATGGGAGCCTGTCAAAAGAACACAGGAGCCAATCTGAAAGAGTGCCCAAGGGCCAAGGGGAAACAAAATGAATGTTATTGAACTAGATTTGCGGAATCAGGTAAATACCTATGAGTCTATACTGATAGAAATAACTGAATAAATAGGAAAGAATGAACAGCCTTTCTCAATAGAATGTTTTAATTAATAAGGAGTTTGATTAATTAATGGAATGAGGATATAGAAAAATGATATAGAATGCCAGGGTGAAAATTGCTTCAAGCAAAATCTACCAATAGATGCTAAAGTTAATGGGGGAAAGTTTGAGAAAGAAAGGATTTTTTTGGGGGGGTCTGGTCATGGGGCCTGAACTCTGGGCCTGGGCGCTGTCCCTCAGCTCTTCAGCTCAAGGCTAGCTACAGCGCCACTTCCGGTTTTCTGGTGGTTTATTGGAGATAGGAGTCTTACGGTCTTTCCTGCCCAGGCTGGCTTTTAACCGCGATCCTCAGATCTCAGCCTCCTGAGTAGCTAGGATTACAGGCATGAGCCACCAGCGCCTGGCGTAGTAAGGTATCTTTATCACCTAGTGAATAGCTAAACTATGGAATATGATGAGTAAAAATTACTTAGAAATAAAGAAGGAATTATTTATTTGCAAGATAATATGTCTGAATCTTTTTTTTTTTTTTTGGGTTCGGTCATGGGGCCTGAACTCTGGGCCTGGGCGCTGTCCCTCAGCTCTTCAGCTCAAGGCTAGCACTCCACCACTTCACAGCACCACTTCTGGCTTTTTT
>NW_012282070.1:0-1553 GCF_000151885.1 Dipodomys ordii
CATCTTACAAATATGTTAGAAACAATAGCAAGAAAGAAAAACCATTTGAGTCCTTACCTTGGGGTTCATTTTGCCTAACATCAACTTATCTGACCGTTTCTGCTTGTCTCAGACATATACTAGTTATTGCAAATAAGGGAAACCATGGGACCTATGTTTCTTTGGGCCTGGCTTACTTCACTTTATATAATTTTTTGCAAGTCTTTCCATTTCCTAACAAATGGGGCAATGTCATTGTTTCTGATGGAGGCATAGAATTCCATTGTGTATATATACACAATAAAAATGTGTGTGTGTGTATATCTATCTATCTATACATTTTCTTGATCCATTCATCTACTAAGGGACATCTAGGTTGGTTCCATCTCTTAGTTATGGTAAATAATGCTGCAATAAACATAGTTGTGCTGGTAGCTTTAGTATGGTCTTGTTAGTGATCATTTGGTAAATGCCCAAATGTGGGATTGCTGGGTCATGGGGGAGCTCTGTGGGGAGTCTTTTGAGGAACCTCCATACTACTTTCCAAAGTGGTTGAACAAGTTTACACTCCCACTAACAATGAAGTAGGGTTCTCTTTTGGCCACATCCCCTCTGGCATCTGTTGTTCTTAGAGTTCTTGATTATAGCCATTCTAACTGGGGTGAGGTCGAATGTCAATGTTGTTTTGATTTGCATTTGTTTTATGGCTAGGAAGGTTGAGCTTTTCTTCATGTTGTCTATTGACCATCTTTCTTTCCTCTTCAGAGAAATTTCTCTTTAAGTCTTTAGCGCACTTATTTATTGGGCAGTTGTTTCTTTGAGGATTTGTTGTTGGGGGATTTAAGTTTTTGAGTTCCAGGTATATTTTAGATATGAGACCCTTGTCCTTTGTATGGCTAGTGAAGATCTTCTTCCAATCTGTGGGCTTTCTAGTTATTTAAAGAATGAGATACTTACATGCAAATACTGTACTTAACAAGTCAAACAGACAACCTCTGATTTCAGTCTTGACATTCTAAAAACTATGCCAGTGACCATGGTTTTCATAAAATTATTGAGGTATACTTTATTTAGTTATCTTTTTTATTCATTTTGTATCTAGGCTGTGTTAGGTCATACAATGAGATATATGATAGATACATTTCTTAACTTTAATTTTTTTCTTTTCTTTATTTTTTATTGTGAAAGCACCATACAGAGGGGTTACATGAGCAAGGTAATGAGTACATTTCTTATCAAGCATTGTTGCCTCCTCCTTTGTTTTTCTTACCATCACTTCCCATCTCCCTCCCCCCTTCCCCCATGCCAAAGTTGTAAAAATAAACATAATGACTTGTACATCTCATTTTTGCAATGGGTCCACCTGTATCCCTATTTAAACAATTTGTTTTTTTTCCTTCCCATCCACAAATTATACAAACATCAAATACAGTGAAAACTGGGGTTATACCATGGGGGAGGGACTTACAAAGCAACAAAGAAATCATCTTACAAATATGTTAGAAACAATAGCAAGAAAGAAAAACCATTTGAGTCCTTACCTTGGGGTTCATTTTGCCTAACATCAACTTATC
>NW_012282071.1:0-1262 GCF_000151885.1 Dipodomys ordii
CCTGCCTTCCTGCCTTCCTGCCTTCCTGCCTTCCTGCCTTCCTGCCTTCCTGCCTTCCTTCCTTCCTTCTCTCTTTTTTAAATAAGAACACCAATTATTCCATGTAGAGCTTTCCCTAATCAGTAAGATCCTATCTTGAGTCTTAACTAATGACATCTGCAAAGATCCTGTTTACAAACAAGGTCCCAGATAGATATACTTTTTCTTTTGCCAGTACCAGAATTTGAACTCAGGACCTTAAGTTCTCACCTGGCTTTCTTTCTTGCTCACAGCTGGTGTACTACCACTTGAACCACATCTCCAGTCTGGCTTCTTGCTGGTCTATTGGAAATAGAATCTCTATAATTTTTCTGTCATTGATCCAGGTCTCACCCTCTGGAATAGCTAGAGTTACAGAAGTAAGCCACTGGCACCCAGCTTGAAATACATTTTTGAAGGAATACTATTCAACTTACTTTATTACTTTATGGAAATGAAAGATAAAGTTATAGGGCCAGGGAAATGGTACGGTCTTCAAAAATTATCTAAGAATAAGGTAAGGAAACTATCAGGGTCATAAGAACATGAATCTCTAGATTTGAAGAACTCACTAAGAATATATCATAATAGAAGTGGACAGGTATACAATGTAGCATGCTGTTGTTAGAAGATCAGAGATAAAATTTGATTAAGTGAATGAGAGGACACCACACATTGTAGCAACCATCAGAATGACACCAGGTTCTCAATGGTAACAGTGAAAGTTAAGATAACAATAAAACAATAGCTTTAAAACTCTAGGGTGAAACTATTTTCAACCTACAAAGTTATGTCTTCCTATTGTCAAGTATGAGAATAGGAAAAAATTCAGGCTTTAATATTTCAAAATAATTACCTTCAGTGTGCCTTTTTATTCTTTGTTGGAATAAAATTTAATGCACTAAGATAATAGGAATAGAGTTTCAAGTTAAAGGAATTTCAGAAGAAATGAGAGCAAGGAAAGCCTAGACTTTCTATTGTATAGACAGATGATGGTACTGACTGGAATGAAACAGTGGACTCAAGGAGAAATGTCTATAAGAAAAGCTAGAGGGGCTGGGAAGGTGGCTCAGTGGTAGAGCGCTTTGCCTTGCATGCCTGAGGCCCTGGGTTCGATTCCTCGGCACCACATAAGCAAAAAGAGAAAAGCCGGAAGTGGCGCTGTGGCTCAAGTGGTAGAGCGCTAGCCTTGAGCTGAAGAGCTGAGGGACAGCGCCCAGGCCCAGAGTTCAGGCCCCACAACT
>NW_012282072.1:0-2029 GCF_000151885.1 Dipodomys ordii
CGGAAGTGGCGCTGTGGCTCAAGTGGTAGAGCACTAGCCTTGAGCTGAAGAGCTGAGGGACAGCGCCCAGGCCCAGAGTTCAGGCCCCACAACCGGACACCCCCCCCCAAAAAAGATAAGAGTCTCATGGACTTTTTTGCCTGGTCTGGCTTTGAACCACAGTCCTCAGATCTCAGCCTCCTGAGTAGCTAGGATTGCAGGTGTGAACCACTGGTGCCAGGATGGAGGTCCCTCTCTTTTGAGTCTTTTCTGCTTCCTTTCTCTTTCAAATAAACTTGATCTGAGAAGGAAGGGAAGGAGGGGGGGAGGAAGAGGGGGAGAAGGGGGAAGAGGAAGAGGGAAGAAATCTCAAAAGCTGGGGATGTGGCTCAAGTGGTAGAGCACCTGCTTAGGTATCACGAGGTATTGAGTTCAAACTCTAGTACAAACAAGAAGGGGGAGAATATACACAGTGAATTTTTACACAGCCGTCAGAAAGAATAAAATAATGTCATCTGAAGGGAAATGGATGGAACTAGAACAAATCATGTTAAGAGAGGTAAGCCGAGACCAGCGAGACAAACAGCGCGTGTTCTCTCTGATATGCAAAAGTTAGATCTAAAAATGCACTGGTATATGACAAATTATACAAGATTCTAGATTCACATACAGTGAGACCAAAAGAGGACACTCTCAGGAGAGAATCACAAAGGTGCAATGCCTAAGCGCCTCTTCATATTTATATGAAACAATATACAAACCAAAATGAACTTCAAGATATAGAAACAAAAGACAGTTTTCCTCTTTTTTAGTGTTTAATTTGGATGATTCTGTCGTCTTCACCTTATATATGATGTTTTCATGTGTATATCTTCTGAAGGGTGGGGGAAGGCCCAGAACTCAAGGGAAAAAGGGTGAAAACGTGCAACAATGGAGTTCACTGGACACTGATAAAAGTGAACTATACAACTTGTGGGTGGAGACAGGAAAGAAGGACTAGGAGAGAAGGAGGGAACAGATGACACCATATGAAAGGAAGTATACTCACTACCTGATTTGTGTGAATGCAACTCCTCTGTATATTACCTCTATAATAACAATAAAGTAAAAAAAAATTTAAACTAAAAGAGAAGGCGGATGCCTATAATCCTAGCTTCTCAGGAGGCTGAGATCTGAGGATCATGGCTCAAAGCCAGCCCAGGCAGGAAAGTCCATGAGACTCTTATCTCCAATAAACCACCAAAAAACTAGACGTGATACTGTGGCTCAAGTGGTAAAGTACTTATCTTGAGCTGAAGAGCTGAGGGACAGTGCCCAGGCCCAGAGTTCAAGCCTCACAATTGAAAAAAAAAAGGGAGAAGGAAAAGGAAGAGAGGAGGAGGAGGAGGAGGAGGAGGAGGAGGAAGGGAAGGTACCTCTAGCTTGTTTCACTGAAGTTAATGTAAGTATGTCCTTGGGAGCCACAAGTCACCAGAATTTATTTGTAGTGTGTCTCAGTCTCCAACTAGAAGAGAAACATCTGCTACCCCCCCATGGTTTGTCCTCACAACTCTGGTTTATCAAAAGTCATCTTTCTTACAAATGTGAGACTGGGCACAAGAAAAGCAAAGGCCTTGCTTATTAAAAAAAAAAAAAAAGACAGAATCTAGAGCTAAACCTCAAGCCAGTAAGTGAGGCACTTTGAAACAAGGAACTCAGATGCCATATGTGATTCTGCTGACTTGTGGCACTTGATCCCATTCCATGGCATTGAGTTTCTAAGAAAATCATAATAACCAGACCTAAGGAAAAATGAAAAAGCAAATATCAAACTTAGCCATTTCCCAGCTCCATTCAAAACCTAACAGGGGGCTGGGAAGGTGGCTCAGTGGTAGAGCGCTTGCCTTGCATGCATGAGGCCCTGGGTTCGATTCCTAAGCACCATATAAGCAAAACGAAAAAAGCCGGAAGTGGCGCTGTGGCTCAAGTGGTAGACTGCTAGCCTTGAGCTGAAGAGCTGAGGGACAACACCCAGGCCCAGAGTTCAGGCCCCATGACCAGACCCAAAAAA
>NW_012282073.1:0-2062 GCF_000151885.1 Dipodomys ordii
ATGCTTGGTAAGAAATGTATGCATTATCCTGCCCATGTAATTGTAACCCCTCTGTACAGTATGTTCACAAATAAAATTAAATTAAATTTAAAAAAAGATACTGTACAGAGGGGTTGCAGTTACATGAGTAAGGTAATGAGTACATTTCCTATCAAGCATTGTTACCTCCTCCTTTCTTTTCCCCCTACCATCCTTTCCCTCCCCACCTCCCCAACTCCTCCCCTCCCCCCGCAAGTTGTAAAGTTCATTTTCAACATAGTGTCTTGTACATCTCATTGTTACAGTGGGTCTACCTGTGTCCTTATTTAAGCATTTCATTGTTTCCCTTTCCCTCCCCAAATTAGAAAAATGCCTGCACTCACTTCATTAGGTTGTGTGCAGAAGCCCGAGCTTCTGAGCACAGACCAGCTTTTCCTCATCTCATTGCCTCAATTCCAGATCTGCCTCAAAATGTTTGTGATTTTTTTTTTTTTTTGCCAGTCATGGGGCTTGAACTCTGGGAATGGGCCCTGTCCCTCAGCTCTTCAGCTCAAGGAGAGTGCTCTACCACTTGAGGCACTGCGGCATTTCTGGTTTTCTGGCCATTTACTGGAGACATGAGTCTCATGGACTTTCCTACCAGGACTGGCTTTGAACCATGATCCTCAGATCTCAGACTCCTTGGTAGCTAGTATGACAGGCGTGAGCCACTGGCACGTGACATGTCTGTGATCTTGGTGGCATGTTTGTTTGCTTCCTAGCAGAACTACTGACATTTTGGTCATGTAAGTTTGAGGGGGGAATAAGGAGAGGGAGTAAATGTAGGAACCCTAATTTCCCTTCCCCAAACCAAAAGCCAGGGTATATAACTAGGGGAGCAAACTGGAGCATTCTGCCTCTGTCTTCCTACCTCCTGAGATGACGGGAGAGTTTTCTTTAGAGCGGCAATGTAAGGAAAGGCTTGAGAAGCAACGTTTACCCAGGATTAAGTAGGACTTAAATGCCCAGTTACATTAAAACCCTGAAGACAAGGCAGGAGGGAGTGATACTGGTTATTTACTAGGAGACTGCTGAACTCTTACAAATTGTGGGCTTACTACTGCATTGCCAGGCCAGGTAAGGACTCCCATCTCCTTCTCTGGAAGCGAAAGAACTATTCCCTTTAACAGCAAGCGCATGGAGTCAAGGCCCTTCTGGATTCCCCACTGCGTTGCCATGTTTCACTGGACCTTGGTACGTGATGTTAAATGCAAAATAAAACAGTAGTTGGAGACTCCCATGATTATAAAATCTTTATTTTCACCAATCTTCCTGCTTGTGTGTGTGTGTATATGCATGCACACATGTGCATATACGTACACATGTGTGCTGGGACTTGAGCCAGAACATGGGCATTGTCTTTTACTTAGCTTTTTTGCTTAAGGCTGGTGCTCTACATTTGAGGCACAACTCTTTTCTTTCTTTTTCTTTTCTTTCAGTGGTTAATGAGAGATAGTGTCATAGACTTTCCTGGCTTCAAACAGTGATCCTCAGAACTTAGCCTCCTGAGCAGCTGAGATTACAGGCATCAGCCACCAGCACTGGCAATTTTTTCTTTCTTTTTTTTTTTAAAAATAAACAGGAAGAGATTTTTTTTTTGTCAGCAACACATTCTTAGGATCTTTCAACTCAGTGGAGACATCCTTAGTTTCTTTTCCACAGGAGGCTCCCTCTAGGCAGTCTAGATATCCTCTTCCTCTTCTCCTAGCTGCCTCCTCCACCCCCAGTGCTGGGTACAGGAGAGGCCTGGAGAGGAGTGACAGGTTCCCTGTGGTAGGTTTATGCCTTGTCACCCTGCCTCCTGGGCTCAGGTCTGTGGTGGCAGCGGGAGCCAGCTCCACACTGTGTGGCTGGTAACATTTCCGGCAGCCGGTACTCAGCCAATCAGTGACAAGCCCAGCTAGCTGGGCGATGACACATGAAATATGATAATTTTCTGCTAAAAGTCCTGGAAGGGGGAAGGGATGGGAGAGTGTGTTGCCAGGAGGTGGTGCAGGCTATGCCAGGTGAGAGAGAGAGAGAGAGAGAGAGAGAGAGAGAGAGA
>NW_012282074.1:0-1947 GCF_000151885.1 Dipodomys ordii
AAAAAAAAAAAAAAAAGAAAGATTGAAAAAGTATATATCAAGGAAATGGACCCCTAAAACAAGGCAAGAGTTCTTATCCTTATATGTGATAATACAGATTTCAAAGTAAAATTAGTCAGAAAAGACAAGGTCACTTCATATTGATAAAAGGAACTTTATATCAGGAAGACTTAACAGTCCTAACTACACTATTTATGCACTGTGTCTTAATGTGAACAAACACTATTGGACTTATAAACAAAGACTCCAACACAATGAAAGTAGAAGACTGAACCACCCCACTTTCACCATTACATAGAATATCCAGAAAAAAAAAAAACACAACACAATACAAAAAAACCCAAACCAACAAATTGTAGAAACAACCAAGCCAACAAAATGTCCTTGAAATTTCATAGATGGAAATCTGGAGTAGCTGGGAACATAGTTACAGAACTTTAAGGATGTAAATTGCCTCAAGAATCAAGCAGTGCAACTACCATACAATCCTGCTATTTTATTCCAGTGTATACATTAGAGCAGTATTTTCGTTTCAGGGATGTAATCCACTAATCTGTTTAGTAGCTGAGAATTGCCACGCCTACTCTGGTGGAGTCTGCTTAGCATGGAAAACCTGCTTTCAGACCAGAGAATGGGGCTTCACAGAGACCTATCTCTGAGAATGGGACTTCACCGAAGTCTACCTCAGAGAATGGGGCTTCAAAGAGGCCTATCTCCTGGAAAGGCTGGCAAGCCTCCGGGAAAGATGTGTTTCTGTTCCTGTTTTTCTTTTCTTCACTGTATAGGAGTGCCTATTAATCTTTTACTGTTCCTGCTGCTCATTGTATTTTCTCATGCTCAACGTTCCCTTATTCAAGGCTCTTTCTTAAGAGTGTTGACGACTCCAACATCTGATGAGTGTCTTAAAAATATGACTAACTCACCAGAGTTAAGTGCTACCCTGAGGCTAGTAGACAAGTCATAAGTAAATATAAAAGTATTGGGGATTTCATGACGTCACTTCAGCAGAAGGAATTGTTTGTAAGAGATTTACAAGAAGCTGTAGGCACGGCTAGAGCAGAAAGAGTGTATGGTAATTGCTGGGAAAACTACTTAGGAGAAAGAACTTCCTGTTACTCTCTTTCATTTACTAAGAGACTTGCTAGATCTAGGCCTCCTTGGTGCTTACTATTAAAAAAGGAACAGGAAAGATCTTATGGGACAGTTAAGGCCTCTATAGAAAAAAGTAATGGTTAATTGGTGATAAACATCGAAACCCATTGCATTTTTTTTTTTATTGTCGGCCGTGGGGCTTGAACTCTGGGCCTGGGCGCTGTCCCTCAGCTCTTCAGCTCAAGGTGAGCGCTCTACCACTTGAGCTACAGCACCACTTCCAGTTTTCTGGTGGTTTATTGGAGATAGGAGTCTCACGGTCTCCTGCCCGGGCTGGCTTTGAACCGAGATCCTCAGATCTCAGCCTCCTGAGTAGCTAGGATTACAGGCGTGAGCCACCAGTGCCCGGCCCATTGTATTTCTTAAAAATAGAGGTAAAGCCGAAAACAAGTGCCTATCAGGCGACCAGCTGGTGACCACCCAAGAATGAAGCCCTGCAGCAAGATTGTGTAACCTTTTGCCCTTTCTCATGGAGACTTTTGCTATAAAAGTTTGTTATCCTCTGCATTAAATCGCATTCAGCATCCACTCCTCTTGTGTGTGAGTTGTCTGTTTGCCATCTCCTAACCTATTCCAGTTCCTTCACTAGGTGTCCTCCGTTTTTCCGAAGAAGGAAGTTACTAGCCAGGCGCCGGTGGCTCACCCCTGTAATCCTACCTACTCTGGAGGCTGAGATCTGAGGATCGTGTTTAAAAAGAAGACGTGGAAGGCTGGGAAAGTAGCTCAGTGGTAGAGTGCATGCCTTGCAAGCATGAGGCCCTGGGTTCGATTCCTCAGCACCACATAAACAGAAAA
>NW_012282075.1:0-4862 GCF_000151885.1 Dipodomys ordii
TTTTTCTTTTTTGCTTATGTGGTGCTGAGGAATCGAACCCAGGGCCTCATGCATGCAAGGCAAGCGCTCTACCACTGAGCCACCTTCCCAGCCCCTACTTTAGATTTTTGTTTGAAAACTCACCCTAATCCACTGAGCCACTGCCTGTAAATAATCACTCTTTTTGTAATACTCTGTAAACAATTTGTCTTGACATCACTTCCAGTACTATTTATCTTTTAAAATGTAATGGTTTATTTGGAGTTCAAATAGTCAGGGTAAACAACTGTGGTGGATGTGAGAAGGCTAGACCTGTCCACTGACAGGAAAGAAGACTTTAGAAAAGATGATAGCAAAAGCAGGTGCCTGTAATTCTAACTACTCAGGAGATCTAGATGTGAGTGTCACGGTTCAAAGCCAGTCTGGCAGGAAAGTCCATGGAGGCTCTTATCTCCAGCTAACAACCAAAAAAAGCCATAAGTGGAGCTGTGGCTCAAGTGATAGAGTGCCAGCCTTGAGCAAAAAATTCAAGGACAGTGTCAAGACCCTGAGTTCAAGCCCCAGGACTGGTGTGCATGTTGTGTGTGCGCACACGCATGCACACACGTGTATGTGCACGCGTACATGCATGTGCACACACACACAAATCAGAAGGAAGAGAAGTATGTGTGCATACTCATGTGTGTGTTGGGGGAGCAGGTGAAAACAAAGGACCAGAAAGAAATGCAGCGTCTGCTCCCCATTACAGATGAACACGGACTATGCTCCCAAAACCCACAACATCAGAGAGAGCCTTCAAAAAGGTACACTACCCACAAGGACAAAGAAAACAGAGACAAGAACAGGGCTATAGCAACAATACTCAGAGGCTGGGAAGCTGACAGATAATGCTGACTGACTGAGCACATCAGAAAAAACAACGCTAACGAAGCAGGACAAATTGGGGAGAGGAGGTAAGAGGACAACAGCAGCCAGGAATTGAGACGAATACTGTACTAATGAATTGCTTGATAAAAGCACACAAGTACTATTTTTTTTTGCTCCAAGTCTTACACTCCCTCATAAAATGCAACACCTAGTAAAAAGAAAAAAAAAATCTGCTTTGTTCTGACCTTGTCCATTAGCCAGGTAATTGGCATGCTCTGAGACTGAGCAAGGACATCTTAAAGAAAAAAACATATCTTGAGGGGGAGCCTCCACCCAAGAAAGCCCACTTTGGGAAATGACTCCTGTTGGCACAAAACGTGTTCAAAAATAATTATCTCAAGGATGCATACCTGTCCTAAAGGGAGTGTGGGAAAATCTACCCTTGTTTGAAAGGAGTTTAGTGAGCAGGTCAGCCTTGAAGTCTCCATGCCAAACTGATAAAACAATACCAGGTGACAAAACAAAGGTGAGTGAGCATGTTTTTTAAGGTGAATTTGAGCCAAATCCCATCTTACAGTTTCAGCATAAAGCACTCCTTGTACCTGTTATCAGATGTGCCCATACCCAGGTCAGGGTGGTGTATTATCTCTTTATCTTTCCTAGTAATAAACCATTAAAAAATAACTTTGATGTGTTCTCAAATTCTTTGTGACAACATCATAAATTTCATACTCAAGGGCCACACAGAGGCTTTCCCCCTTCTTAGAGAGCTCTTCTTTGAGCATCGCAGCCCACTGACCTGGTAACACCTGCATGACTCTGGGGATGGTGCTAAAGCTCAGGCACCAGTGCCTCTGGGAGCCATTATCTGGAATAGGGTAGAATCTACCAGAGAGACAGAGCCTAGAGCTGGTGGTTCATTCCTATAATCCTAGCTACTCAGGAGGTAGAGATCTGAGGATTCTGGTTTGAAGCCAGACCAGGCAGGAAAGTCTCTGAGACTCTCACTTATACAATTAATCACCAAAAGGCCTGAAGTGCTGTGGCTCAAGTGGAAGAGTGCCAGACTTGAGCTAAAAAGCTCAAGAACAGTTCCCAGGCCGAGTTCAAGGTGAATGCATTTGTGCACAAGCATGCATGCACATGCGCGCACACACACACACACCACACACACTCACAAAGAAAAGGAATGCTGGTTCAGGTGTTCAGAAGCAGTTTTTCAGCTGGCCCTGCTCTGGCTCAGAGTGCCAATCCTGTCCAGAGGCTTCAGGCAGGGAGAGGCAGGGGCAGGCAACACACTGGGTATGGAGGGTGTGTATAAGCTATGTATAAATACTACTTTTTGTTTTTTGTAGGTTTTACTCTCTTTTTCAGAGTCTCACTATGTAGCTGAGGTGGCCTAGAACTCATCCTCCTCTTTCCTCAGCTTCCTGAGTGCTGGGATTAAAGGTATACATTACCATACTTGGCTAATATGCTATTTTAAATAGGCATTTGGGCCTCCATGAATTTTTGTATTCTTGGGGGTCCTGGAACCAATTCTCTGCAGATACCAAGTGACAAATGTATTACAAATAGATTTAAGAACCATGGCTTGTTTGACCACAGGCATGATGATAATGTAATGGAAAATTATAACCAACTACCTCTGTTGTTGAGGGAAAAGACTCAGATGTGTTGGGGAGCCCAACAAAATCACCTACTTTTGATGCCTTTCCAGCTTTCAGGTTCCTCACAAGCTCCCCTTGAGCAGCAATGCTGTTGAATAGCTCCAGTGGAGAAGCGCAGGGTTCACCATTGGGCATATCTGCCATCTTCCAGGACCTAGCGTCACAGCTATTACTCAAGATGATAAACACTGTGGTACAGAAAAAGAAATTGGGTAGAGGTAGATATGGAATTAGCAGATCATTGCAGCTATCTTTCCCCCTGTATTAGCCTTTCTTTCAGAAAAAGGCTGTTTTTATTATAAAGGAAATGGATAATACAACATTGATAAAAAAACAAACAGAAATGTGTGGTCATGATAAAGAGGATGAACAAATGCTATGATGAAAACTACAGGAGTTGCTATGATGTGCTGACCTGAGATAAGCAAAGACTCTCTTTTTTGGAGGTCGGGGGAAGAGGTGGTTCTGGGGCTTGAACTTATGGCTTGGTACTCTCCCTGAGCTCATTTTTCCCTCCAGACTAGTATTCTACGACTTGAGCCACAACTCTACTTATAGCTTTTTGGTAATTAATTGGAGATAAGAGTCTCCAAGACTTTCCTGCCCAGGTCATCCTCAGATCTCAGCCTTCAGAGTAGCTAGGATTACAGGCATGAGCCACTGGTGGCCACCAAGACCCTTACCTACCTCCCAGAAGAAAGGAATGACTTGAAATTTTCTCAGGAGACATATATGGAAGTGCTTTAATAAGCCTATGTTCCCTGGAGCTAAAACATTTGGCAAATTATTACTTGTTCTGTATCTTACCTGACTTGGGATCAAATTCTCAGGCCTTTGAAGCCTTAAGCAAGGTAGCAAAGGCTACATTGAGCAAACTGCTTCCAACTAGCCAGCTGCTCTGCTCTCAGACACAGCAAACTGTGGAAGAGGCCAGGACCTTCATTTGTTCCAGGTTCCAAACAAGTAAGGACTGTGGTCTGAACACTCCACATGCTGCCTTGTTAAACTGCTAACCTTTGAGCAATGTGAGTGGGACCTTCCACCAGAAGTTCTTTTCTCTTAGCTTTAAAAAGTTGGGAAACAGTGGGCAGAGGCTGGGCTATCACATGCCACATTTTTTTTTTAGTCCATCACTTCCTTTTCTTTGGTATCATAGTTTTCTCATCTATAAACTGACATCACCAGGAACTTTTTCACCTACAAGTAAATGTTAAAGAATGAAATGAGTAAAAAAATGATAGGTCAACTCTAAAGTATGATGTATATACAGGGCGACTCTCGGCATTACACTAGATTTTGTTTCTAGGGCTCTAGAGCGCCACATATGTCCAGCTTTACCTTAACTTGTTGTGACACTTTGAATGAAAAGGGGCTGGTGGCTGCAGTGGCAGCTAGTGTACGAGCCCCAAACTCTGAGCACTTCAACCCTGGTAGTGTTCTGAGACAGGTTAACTACAGAAAGAAGGCTAAAACTCCTTCTTGTCACATTCTGGGAGATACTCTCTTCCTTCTACATATCCTTTTAAGATTTAAAGGGAGGCCGGGGGCTGGTGGCTCACATCTGTAATCCTAGCTACTCAGGAGGCTGAGAGTTGAGGATCACAGTTCAAAGCCAGCCCAGGGGGAAAGTTCGTAAGACTCTTATCTCCAATAAAGTACCAAAAAACTGGAAGTGGTGTTGTGGCTCAAGTGGTAGAGCACTTGCCTTGAGCTGACGAGCTGAGGGACCGTGCCCAGGCCCAGAGTTCAAGCCCCACAACTGAAGGGGAAAAAAAAAGATTTAAAGCAATCAAATCACTTAGAGGTATATAGCCATACATACATACACTCATGCATACGTGTGTGTTTGTGTGTATTTAAATTTATCTATTTTTGTGCTGGTCCTGGCTTGAACTTAAGAGTCTGGGTACTATTCCTGAGCTTTGTGCTTAAGACTAGTGCCCTACCACCTGAGCCACAGCACCACTTTTGCCTTTTACTGAGTAGTTTACTGGTGATAAGAGTCTCATGGACTTTCTTGCCTGGGCTGGCTTTGAATTGGGATCCAAAGATCTCAGCTTCCTGAGTATCTAGGATTATAAGGGTGAGCCACCAATGCCCAGCTTATATTATTATGGTTGTTTTTTTTTTTTTTTGGTCGGCCGTGGGGCTTGAACTCTGGGCCTTGGCGCTGTCCCTCAGCTCAAGGCGAGCGCTCTACCACTTGAGCTACAGCGCCACTTCCGGTTTTCTGGTGGTTTATTGGAGATAGGAGTCTCATGGTCTCTCCTGCCCGGGCTGGCTTTGAACCACGATCCTCAGATCTCAGCCTCCTGAGTAGCTAGGATTACAGGCGTGAGCCACCAG
>NW_012282076.1:0-2084 GCF_000151885.1 Dipodomys ordii
AAAAAAAAAAAAGTTGGACCCAGTCTTACTATCCTAGAGCCCAGTTTAGCCCCATTCTCCTGCCTCAGCCTCCCTAGTACTGGGATTACAAGTGTGCATCACCACATCTAGCAACAAGATAATTTTTTTGCCCCATCAAAAGCAAGATTTAAAAATGTGTGATGCAGGCTGGGAATGTGGCTTAGTGGTAGAGTGTTTGCCTAGCATGCATAAAGCCCTGGGTTCCATTCCTCAGTACCACATTAACAGAAAAAGTCAGAAGTGGTGCTGTGGCTCAAGTGGTAGAGTGCTGACCTTGACCAAAAGCTTAGGGACAGTGCCCAGGCCCTGAGTACAAGCCCCAGGACTGGCAAAAAAAAAAAAAAATGTGATGCTCACTGTTGATAAGAGTGCACCAAGATAACATGCTCACACTTTATGTTGGAAAGTTGACCAATGATATCAAGGAGCCTTAAATTAGATTTTTCCCTTTTGCCTTGGTACTTGGATTGGTTTTAGGGCAGGAGAGATGTTTTATTTTGGGGGGAGGGGGGCGGTGGTTTAAGACAAGGCCTTGCTAAGTAGTCCAGACAGGCCTTGAACTTTTCAATCCACTGTCCCCAGTCTCCTGAATGCTAGGATTACAAGAATGAGTCACCATGTCTATCATCATTGTAATGTGATACACTGCACATAAACACAGAATTTGATAAGAGGATATAGAGTATCTCCATCAACCTATTTCCTCAGTCCCCTGTCATTACTCTTTTCTCTGAGATACCTTCAGCTTCCACTGATCTCTTTTCACTGGGTTAGTTTGCATTTTTTTTTACAGGTTTATGTAACTGTGTAATCCAAGTATATGTTTATTTGGGGGATCTAGTTTCTTTCAAGGTTTTTTGGGATTCATCCTTATTGTGTGTGTTATCAGTCTATTCTTTTTTTTTGCTGAGTAATATTCCATTGTATACATGCACTATATGTTTTTGTATATAGTCACATGTGAATGGACGTCTGCCAACCCTTCCTTTAAGGGAAAAAACTGGAAACCCTCTAAAACAGCAGAAATAGAAAAACAGTTATACTATTGACACATAATAAATTAGAACCAGTAAAAACCAAACTTGGGAAACTTGCTAGTAGCTTAGTCAAAATATGATATTTGTTGTAAAAAAACTGGAAATAAAAATTTTAATTTGGCTGGGTAGGTGGCTAAGTGGTAGAGTGCTTACCATGCATGCATGAGGTCCTGGGTTCGATTCCTCAACACCACATAAGCAGAAAAAGCCAGAAGTGGCTCTGTGCTCAAGTGGTAGAATGCTAGTCTTGAGCTGAAATGCTGAGGGACAGTACCCAGGTACAGAGTTCAGGCCCCACAACTGACAAATAATAATAATAATAAAAATTTAAACTATGTGCCATAAACACTGAGAAAAGAAGGACAGAAAATAAAATAAACTGTTATGTTTACTATTTGTTTTTCCTTCTAGTGTTTTACCATTTGAAAGGGTGAATGTAAATGTTCCTTAACATAGCTAAGCTGAACATATAGTTACATACAATCCAGCTTCTTGGGTATTTATCTGATAGAAAGGAAAATTTAATGCTCACACAATAATCTGATCATGACCATTCCTGGATTTTTTTTTTTTTTTTTTTGTCGGTTGTGGACTTGGACTCTGGGTCTGGGCGCTGTCCTCAGCTCTTCAGCTCAAGGCTAGTGCTCTCCCACATGGGCCACAGTACCACTTCTGGTTTTCTGGTGGTTAATAGGATGTTCCTGCCCTGGGCTGGCTTTGAACCTTGATCCTCAGATCTCAGCCTCCTGAAGAGCTAGGATTACAGATGTGAGCCACTGGTGCCCAGCCCCAAGCTTCTTTATATGTAGTGCCTCAAACTATATCAGCTCAGATGTCCTTCAGTAGATAAGACATTAAATTATGTACATACACATAAGTGGATTCTCATCCTTGATAACAAAGAGATCACTGATTTACTCAATGGCTCTGTGAATCCCCACAAAATAATACTGACCAAGCTGGGAAGGTGGCTCAGTGGTAGAGCGCTTGCTTTGCATGCATGAGGCCCTGGGTTCGATTCCTCAG
>NW_012282077.1:0-1330 GCF_000151885.1 Dipodomys ordii
TGTGGCTCAAGTGGTAGAGTGCCAGCAAGCAAGCTGAGGGAGAGCTTGAGGTCCTTAGTTCAGACCCTGGTATACATGCTCACACACATGCACACATGTGCACAGGCATGCACACAGTCACACAGACAGAGACAGAGCGAGAATAGGTAATCATTTTAAGTAGTACTATGCTTTGGATGTCAATATGTGATAATAAATAATGCAATTTTTATTTAAAACCAGTTGTTAGGACCACTGTAGTAACTATTGAGATTTCATATTAACACGGAAGAAAGAATGTTCTCCAACTCATAGATTTTCAAACAGGTTTGCTCCTTGCAGCATTAAAAAAATTAACTTCTGGATATAACTTATAAACATAAAACCAAGCTGCGCTCTTACGCTCGGTGGGGGACTGACTGTTGTCCAAGATTCTTCAGTTTTCTCATGTTGTTTTAAGGCTTTGGGGGAAAAAAAGAAGAGAGAGAACTAAAAAAAAAAAAAAACACCCTAGAACTCTGTGGTATAAATTTTTCAGTCTCCCGGAAACATCCAGATTTTTTCTCTCCCCTTTTCAATGCAGGAAAACAAACCTCTTTTTTCTTAATATAGTTTTCTTCACACATCATTAGGCTGATTTACCATATTACCCTTGACTGTTGGCTTTGTAATCACAGCTTTCTCTTACTGAGAAAAATGAAACAATTATTCAGAACCCAGTGCAATGAAAGATTTGCCCCAGCTCTCAAGTACCTACCCACTGGGGACTTTTCTAAAATTCCTGATTCTATGAAAGTTCACAAGGCGGAGGTATGGCATGGAGGGAGAGAGGGAGAGAGTAAGAACAATCTTAAGTACAATTGAGATGCAAGCATTGAAGTAGGAGTGACTTGTAGGGCTCCACAGGCTAACATAAGACACTTCTGAGTGATCGAGTTTTTACCTGGGATTTGAGCATTCACTTCTGCCTTAAAGAAAGGACATTTCATTGGAGGTGTTTGTTCTGTGTCTTGAAGCTCTCTGATTCCCTGTTAGCTTCTGAACAAGTACACACACACACATGCACACACACACGCACACACAACTTGTTTCTCCCAATAGTTCCTGGCTAAATATTCCATAGTGTTTTATAATACAGTAAAGAGACAACAATCAAAAATGATTATTCACAGCTGGTTAATCCTGGCTACTGAAGAGGCTGAGATCTGAGGATTTGAAGCCAGTCAGGACAGGAAAGTCTGTGAGAGTCTTATCTCCAGTTAACCACCCAAAAATGGAAGTATGGCTCACGTAGTAGAGCACCAGTCTTGAGCAAAAAAAGCTAAGGGACAGTGCCTGGGCCCTGAGTTCA
>NW_012282078.1:0-4000 GCF_000151885.1 Dipodomys ordii
ACCCCACCCCATCCCCGCTCACCAAAGTTGTAAAGTTCGTCTTTTGACATAACGTCTTGTACATCTCATTGTTGCAATGGGTCCATCTGTATCCCTATTTAAACAATTTTATTTTTCCCTTCCCCTCCCCAAATTATACCAACATGATAGGTCCCATGGTTTCCCTTATTTGCAATAACTAGTATGTTTCTGAGACAAGCAGAAACGGTCAGATAAATTGATGTTAGGCGAAATGAATCCCAAGATAAGAACTCAAATTATTTTTCCTTCTTGTTATTGTTTCTAACATTTTATAAGATGATTTTTTTTATTCCAAAGAGATTTTTTTTTGGGGGGACCGTTCATGGGGCCTGAACTCTGGGTCTGGGCTCTGTCCCTCAGCTTTTCAGCTCAAGGCTAGCACTCTACCACTTGAGCCACAGCACTACTTCTGGCTTTTTTCATTTTTGCTTATGTGGTGCTAAGGAATTGAACCCAGGACCTCTGGCATGCAAGGCAAGCGTTCTACCACTGAGCCACCTTCCCAGCCCCTCAAAAGAGATTTTTAAAGTGTACAATCCATTAAAAAACCCAAATTGGAGCTGGTGTTACTTTTGGCATATGGTCATATAAAATGATGCTTGTTGAAATAAACTCCAAAATATGGAAAGAAGAGATTTTTATTGTAATGTTTGTGGTTCTTTTTCTTTTGTCTTTTTTTTAATTTCTGAACTCTTTGTCTTTATATAAGTTTGTCTGATATGGGGAAAACAAAGGGAAACACAGAAACAATGGGACAAAGGGTGAACTGATTCAGCAGCGATACTCACTTGACACTACTTTGGAAGTGAACTACACAACTTGCAAGAGAAGAAGGGCAAGGGGGAAATACTATGAGAGAATGAGTAAGGGGGTGACACTGTTCAAAAAAAAGTATTCATTATCTGACTTATTAACTATAACCCCACTGTGCATCACCTTTACAATAAAATTTTCAAAATTTAATTAATTTTATAAAGAAATTATGAAATTCAAGATATAATTTCTGTTAATAACATAGCAGAGTACTTAATCAGCTCAAAGAATACTCTGAATATCTAAAACTCCAGGATACCCAGTGAGATAATTCTTAGATGGCAGCAAATCTGTTATTCAATATTTTCATTTTAATAGTAATTATCTTCCAAAAGGGGTAAGTGGAACACTGGTGGCTCAAGCTTGTAATCTTAGTTAACTGGAGCTGAGAACCAGGGAGCTGAGGTTTGAAACTAGCCTAGACAGAAAACTCTGCAAGACTCCATGTCTAAATTAACAAGCAAAAAGCTAGGTTGGAGATGTGGCTCAAATGGCAGATCATCAACTGAACAAGCAAGCCAAGTAATCAAAAAGCCCTGGGTTCAAGCCTAGCTACCGGTATACACAAGAAAAGGGGATAGATTGGGCACTGAATAAGAGATATGTTTAAAAGTAAATGAAATGAAAGTACATAGTTAAACTCTAACAAGAGCTGGAAAGTTCTCACTTCTCTTCTTACAAGATAATTCAGATAAAAATAAGCTTTGACCTATATATATAGTTTCCATGTATTTTCTCCAAGTTGATAGCTTGACCTAACAACATTTTTCACAGAGCAAATGTTTTTAAGTTGGGTAAAATCCAATTTGTAAATATTTTGGTATGTATAGATTTTGGTTTTGGTTTTGTGTCTGAGAACATGCTACCTAACATGAAGTCATAGAGATTTTCTATTGCATTCTTTACTGAAAGGTTTCAGTCTTATCTCTTGCATTTAGGTCCTGAGATTCCATTTTGAGTCAAGTTTTGTAATATATGTGAGAATAACATCAAGGTTCATTTTTTTACTGATACACAAATTTTTCTAATACCCTTTATTAGAAAAAAAGTTGTTTTAGCCACTAAATTACTTTCAGTCTTTTGTCAGTAAACTCTAATGCTAAGTTAACCATGCAACCTTTATATTTGTTCACCTGAAAACACAAGCCTAAAGCTATATGTGATAGGTTAGAACATTGCGAAGAAGTTTAGTTTCATTTTATTTAAAAGCTTAACTTGCTAGATATATAAATTGGGAAGTTTTGGTGTTGTCAATTCATTTTCTTTGTTTACAGCACAGGAAACTGGATCAAGAGCCTTACATTATGTCAGGCAAGCACTCTACCACTACATCCGCAACCCAAGATTTATAATCTTTTAAGTACTCCAGAATGTCTTATGTTAGTCAAACATCTGAAATACTTTAAAAAGAAATCAATCATAACTAATGTGCAAGGAGTTTAAAATGGTGAAAAGTGATTAAGTAGGTATGCAAATGAGAATAACCATTACCAAGAAGACCCATTAAAAATATAGCTAAATTTCTCCCATGTAATTGTAACTCCTCTGTACAGTATGTTCACAAATAAAATAAAATTAAATTAAAAAAAATAAAATAAAAAATTTCCAAGGTGTAAGAATAGAATGAATCGCAAAAACTCCACGTATAAACTTAAAGAGCAGGGTTGTTTTATTTTTATTTTTTTGAAAATTCAAGTTTGATAAACTGAAGGATAATTACAAAACAAAAAAAAACAAATATTTACCTATTAAATTAGCTACAACAAAAAATATTGACAGGACCAAATGCTGGTGAGGATAAAAAAAAACGCTAAAAACCTCATCTGTTGATTTGGGGAATGGAAATTGGCACAACTATGTTGTGGGAGTAGAGGAAGAAAAGAAAACGTTGGTAATTTCTTATAAAACTAAACCCAACTTTACCACATAACACAGACATTTCACCTTTTGGACATTTATCCAAGAGAAAACTAACATTGAAATAAAAACTTGTTCACATATGCTCATAGCAGCTACTCTTGTAAAAGCTAAAAATGAGAAGTAGCACAAATGTCTCTCACTAGGTGAACAGTTAAATGTAATGTGGCTTTACCCCTAGTAAGGATGATAGAAATTATGGATAGATTCAACAAGTTAGAGGAATCTCAAGAGAAACATGTAGATCAAAGAAGTCATCTTAACAGAATACATATATAGGTATTAAGACAACAAAATTAAAAAAAACCAAACAAACATTTTTTTCAGTCCTGTGGCTTAAACTCAGTGCTTGGGCACTGTCCCTGAGCTTCTTTTGCTCAGGGTGAGCATTCTACCACTTGAGCCACACCGTCACTTCTGACTTTTTCTGTTTACGTGGTACTGAGGAATTGAACCCAAGGTTTTATGCATACTAGGTAAGCACTTTACCACTGAGCCACATTGTCAGCCCCTGAGACAACAAAATTAAAGAGCCAGAGATCAGATCCATGGAAAGAGAGTTGGAGGAGTTGGTAAAAGGCAGCTAGGGAACCCTCTATACGTTAGCCATGGTGGTGGTGGGACAAGTCTCTATGTGTGATAAAACTGCACACACAAAAATAAGTGCATGTAGAACTGGCAGTTCAAATAAATCAGCAGACTGTAGTCCTGTCAGGAGCCTGGTTTTCTTACCAGGCTCTACACTTATGCCAGTGGAGAAAGCAGATGAAATACATAAGCATCAATCTCTATTACAATAAAAGAATAAGTCTAAAATCATGTATAACAGTCTTGTAAAAGTAAACCTCTGAAGAGTCTCTTTGAGCACAAAATGTAAAATAAACTTTTTAAAAATAGGATCATCAAGAAATGTTGTTCTAGCATAAAGACATAGTATACATAACGTGTCTAAAATGAGTGAACTGGGTGCAAGTGGCTTACACCTCTAATCTGAGATCTGAGGATTACCCTTTGAAGCCAGACCAAGCAGGAAAGTCAATGAGATTCTTATCTCCAATTAGCCGCTAGAAAATTGGAAGTGGCACTGTGGCTCAAGTGGTAGAGCACTCACCTTGAGCTGAAGAGCTCAGGAATAGTGCCCAGGCCCAGAGTTCAAGCCCTAAAACTGACAAAGAAAGAAAGAAAGAAAGAAAGAAAGAAAGAAAGAAAGAAAGAAAGAAAGAAAGAAAGAAAGAAAGAAAGAAAGAAA
>NW_012282079.1:0-2943 GCF_000151885.1 Dipodomys ordii
GCTTTTTTCTTTTTGCTTATGTGATGCTGAGGAATCGAACCCAGGGCCTCTGGCATGCAAGGCAAGCACTCTACCACTGAGCCACCTTCCCAGCCCCTAGGCCTAACTTTTTTTATTTGCTTTATTTTTTGGTCGGTTGTGGGGATTGAACTCTGGGCCTGGGCGCTGTCCCTGTGCTCTTCAGCTCACGGTGAGCGCTCTACCGCTTGAGGCACAGAGCCACTTCCAGTTTTCCAATGGTTTATTGGAGATAAGAGTCTCACAGACTTTCCTGCTTGGGCTGGCGTTGAACTGTGATCCTCAGATCTCAGCCTCCTAAATAGCCAGGATGACAGGCGTGAGCCACCAGCACCTGGCTAATTTTTTTTTTTTTTTTGCAGCAGAATATACACAACACAAAATTGAGCATTTTAACTCTGTAAAATACACAAAGGCATAGTCTTAAATCCATTTACATTGTGCCAGAATCATTTCCATCCTCCCCCACGGAAACTCTTCTCCCGTAAACAATAATCAGTGGGCTTGGAAACTATAATTGAAATATTTTGAATCAAGAAAGTAGATTTCTAGAAGAATATCCCAGCCTGGGATGATGGCTTCATTCTCACAAGTTCTCCTCCAATTCTGTGCCCCCGCCCCCCACCCCCACCATCAGGTTGGATTGCTTTTACTCACAAATAATGGATTCATTTTTAAATAGATTTTTTGTTTGTTTGTTTTGGTCATGGGGCCTGGACTCTAGGCTTGGGCACTGTCTCTCAGCTCTTCAACTCAAGGCTAGTGCTCTATCACTTGAGCCACAGTGCCACTTTCAGCTTTTTCTGCTTATGTGGTGCTGAGGAATCGAACCCAGGGCCTCATGCATGCAAAGCAAGCACTCTACCACTGAGCCACCTTCCCAGTAATGGATTCATTTTTAGAACACAGGGATCTTTCAGCTTTCCACTCGCCAGTCCTGGCTGTGTCTTGCATTGTCCTGGGTGGGACCTGAGGCGCTCCAGGGCCGGCCTTCCTTTCTTCCTCCTACCATTCTTTCCTTCCTTCCCTCCCTCCCTCTCTCCCTTCCTTTCTGTTTTCTCTTTCTTTTTGTTCTTTCTTTCTTCCTTCCTTTCCCTCTTTCTCTTTCTCTTTCTCCCTTCCTTCCTTCCTTTCTCTTTCTTTCTTCTGTGCTGGGTCCTAGGGCTTGAACCAATCTTTCTTTTCTTTCTTTCTTTCTTTCTCTTTCTTTCTTTCTGTGCTGGGTCCTGGGGCTTGAACTCAGGGCTTGGGTGCTGTCTCTGAGTTGTTATACTCAAGGCTAGTACTCTGCCACTTTAACCACAGCTCCACTGCTGGCTTTTGGTGGTGGTTAATCAAAGGTAAGAGTCTCATAGATTTTCCTGCCCAAGCTGTCTTTGAACTGTAGTCCTCAGATCTCCGCCTGCTGAGTAGCTAGGATTACAGGCGTGAGCCTCAGGTGCCGGGCTGGAGCTTTTTCCTGGGCGTGATGTTGGGATGAAGGGAGGGGTGTGTGTGCGTTCTCCTCAGAGAAGGACCGAATTGCAGAAGATGCTGCAAACCAGTAGCCACAGCTCAGACCAGGGAAAGAGTGGGGACACGGGGATGGCTTAACTAGTGGAAGCTAAACCTTTGTGCCTTAAAAATCTCCTGCCACTGTCTGAGCTCCTGCCACGCAGACGCTGTCCTGGCTGAGAGGCGTGTTTATGCAAGAAAAGCAAGAGACGCTTCTCTCTTTTGTCTCTGGGCCAGATGCTTATTAAGAACTTGAGGCTAAAAGAAATGGAAGGCTAGCATGCCCGGCTGCGCGGTGATGACCGCCCGTGATCAGGGCAAACAAACTTGGGGCAGAGGGACACTAGGCCCATTGGCTCCAGCTGCTGGGGACTGGCGGTGTGTCCTGTCACCTCACCCTGGCGACTGCCCAGGAGATCTGCGTGGCCTTGCTCAGTGCCGAGGACCGAGGCTCCACGCAGGGGTTTTAGCCACCTCTACATTTCCCTCTTTGAGAGCAGTAGTGCTTCTTGGTCATTTTAACATGGTTTTTAGAATTCAATCACCCATTTAAAAAACAAAAAAAACCCTGAAATAATTCTAAAGACATTCAAAACTGAAATAGGGCTGGGGAAGCAGCTGTGTGTAGCACACTTGCCTTGGCGGGTGCAGGCTCTGGGTTGAATATCAAACACACACACACACACACCACATACCCCTCTCAAAAGAAGGAAATAAATGTCATCCAAGTCAAAAATTCAGGGACTCACTATGTAGCCTAGGCTGGATGTGAACTCATGATCCTCCTGGCAACTCCTCTGAAGTCCTGGGATTCCAGGCGTGGATCACTATGCCCAGCTTGCAGTGCCTTTCAACACAAGCCAGCGGGTTGGTGGGGGTAACAGTGGGTATGAGCATGCTCTGCAGTCAGACAGAGCAAGCTGAGGACCAGGAGCGGCACCTGGCAGAGCTTGGCTGCCTCCCCTTCCTCCTCTAGGCCGAAGGGTCTTCCGAACATGAAATCTCCGGACAGTTCCCAGAAGGATGTCACCTTTCAGTAAACGTGAAGTGAAAGGTTACAATCCCTGCCAACATTCAGGATCCCACCTACTCAAGAGGCTGAGCTGGGAGCCTGCTGTGAAGCCAGCTCAGGCAGGAAGTCAATGAGACTCTGATTTTTAATTAGTCAGGACAAGACAGAAGTGGAGCTGTGGCTCAAGTGATAGAGCACTAGCCTTGAGGGTAAAAACCACAAGAGCACAAGGCCCTGAGATCAAGCCCCAGTATACACACACACACACACACACACACACACACACACACACACACACACACACTCACACACTCACAGGAATGATAGCTAGCTACTTTGAAGCACGCAGTGAATCGGGGCTGCCATGGCTGTCTTCCGTCCTCTAAGTGAGGCGTTGGGCCGCCAGGTTGGGTTGCATG
>NW_012282080.1:0-1755 GCF_000151885.1 Dipodomys ordii
TGGCTCAAGTGGTAGAGTGCTAGCCTTGAGCTGAAGAGCTGAGGGACAGCGCCCAGGCCCAGAGTTCAGGCCCCACAACCGGACCCAAAAAAAAAAAATGATATAGGGTAAAAGAGAGGGAGAGGGAGGTAGATAAGGCAGGAATGTGCCTTGGGTTTGTTGCTTAGATGAAACAAGCTCTTCTAAGTTCATCCTTTTGCACTGATGCTACTTTGCTCTGTCAGGTCCCTCCTGTAGCGGCAATACACTCTGACAGTCAAGAGGCAAGATCTGCTCTATCTCCTCCTACTCCACTCGTTGCTATACATGAACTCAGAACATCCCTAAATGCTTTGCTTCTATGCTTTCCTTCACCCTTATCAGAAATAGGGAGGCTAGGAAAGGACATGCACATGACCCTGGCACAGGATTAGGATGTTTCATATAAAAGAACTTTTTAGCCTGGCACTGGTGGCTCACCTCTGTAATCCTGGCTACTCAGAGGCTGAGATTTTAGGATTATCGTTCAGCTCAACATCAGCCCAGGTGGGAAAGATGCTTATTTGGACATGGCACTCTGTCTCAAAGTGGTAGAGTGCTAGTCTCAAGTACAAAAGGTCAGGGACAGCACCTACTCCCTAAGTTCAAGACCCACACTGACAAAAATAAAGTTTTTTTTTAAAAGTATAGTCCATTGAATTGAATCATCCTGGGAGTTACCAAGCATAGTGTCCCTCAAATTCAGGAGGATTTAGTTGGGAAGGTGGCTCAGTGGTAGAGTGCTTGCTTTATATGCATGAGGCCCTGGGTTCAATTCCTCAGCACCATATAAACAGAAAAAGCCGGAAGTGGCTCTGTGGCTCAACTGGTAGAGCACTAGCCTTGAGCTGAAGAGCTGAGGGACAGCGCCCAGGCCCAGAGTTCAGGCCCCACGACCGACCAAAAAAAAAATTCAGAAGGATCGTCTATGCCATTCATTCATTCACTCGCTATTTTTATTATTTTATTTTATTTTTTGCCAGTCCTGGGGCTTGAACTCAGGGCCTGGATACTGTCCCTGAGCTTTTGTGCTCAAGGCTAGTGCTCAATCACTTGAGTCACAGCTCCACTTCTGGTTTAAGAGTCTCATCACAGCCGGGCGCTGGTGGCTCACGCCTGTAATCCTAGCTACTCAGGAGGCTGAGATCTGAGGATGGAGGTTCAAAGCCAGCCTGGGCAGGAGAGACCATGAGACTCCTATCTCCAATAAACCACCAGAAAAAACCGGAAGTGGCGCTGTAGCTCAAGTGGTAGAGCGCTCGCCTTGAGCTGAAGAGCTGAGGGACAGCGCCCAGGCCAGAGTTCAAGCCCCACCACCGACAAAAAAAAAAAAAGAGTCTCATCACTAGACACTATATTCAAAATGAACTATAGAATGTGTGTGTGTGTGTGTGTGTGTGTGTGTAATGGGAAGGAAAAATTGGAAGAGAACAAGGGAAAGGGTGTCCAAAAAGAAATGGACTCTTTACCTAACTTATATAACTGTAACCCCTCTGTACATCACCTTTAAAACAACAAGGACTGGGAAGGTGGCTCAGTGGTAGAGCGCTTGCCTTGCATGCCTGAGGCCCTGGGTTCAATTCCTCAGCACCACATAGGCAAAAAGAAAAAAAAGCCGGAAGTGGCGCTGTGGTTCAAGTGGTAAAGCGCTAGCCTTGAGCTGAAGAGCTGAGGGACAGCGCCCAGGCCCAGAGTTCAGGACCCATGACCGGACCCCCCCCAAAAAAAATCCCTCCC
>NW_012282081.1:0-3102 GCF_000151885.1 Dipodomys ordii
CGTGGGGCCTGAACTCTGGGCCTGGGCGCTGTCCCTCAGCTCTTCAGCTCAAGGCTAGCGCTCTACCACTTGAGCCACAGCGCCACTTCTGGCTTTTTTTCTTTTTACTTATGTGGTGCTGAGGAATCAAACCCAGGGCCTCAGGTATGCAAGGCAAGCACTCTACCACTGAGCCACCTTCCCAGCCTACTTTTTTTTTTTTTTAGTCAACCAACCAATCAGCATGTAACCTTGTTTATAGATACCTTACATACCATATGTAGCTGATGTACCAGCATATAATTATGGCTAACTGTACTATAATTCACATCTGAATAAAGTTTACCTAACACATATTTGCTCTATAAAGCATATCACAGCCAAAAGACTCTGGACTGTACTCAGCATTATGCTTGCAGGCCAAGTTAGTGTGTATGCATGTGTGTGTTAGGGGATAAAACCAAAGCGCTTCATGTGTGGTAGGCAAAAGCTGTATATCTCATCTACACTACACTCCTATTTCTGAGGATCATTCTGAATGGCAAAATCACCAACAACAAAGCACAAAAATGATGAAGAAAATGTCACTGTAAATATACCATGCAACTGACATTTTGTCTCTATGATGGCTATTTATGATTTTCAACTTGATTGGATTACAAAATGTTTGAGAACTGGGAGCTGATGGCACCTGTTAATCCCAGCTACTCAGGAGGCTGAAATGTGAGGATCAAGGTTCTTAGCTGGCCCAGACGGAAAATTCCACAAAAGCCAGAATAAGATCAAAGTTGGAAGATGAAAAATAGAGATGGCCTGAGATGGGAAAGCCTGAGTGGAAGGTGAAGGGTCCATGATGGGCAACCTGGTCATCAGCCCAGTGTGGCAGCTCTTACCTGAAGCTGATAAGCCAGGTCAGCCTGTGCTCGGCGGGTGTTGACTTCGATGTCATATGCTGCCTTCTTCAGCTCATAGTCTCTCTGTGCCTTGGCCATCTCAATTTCACTCAGGTACTGAGCAGACACCTTTTCCTGTTTGGCCTTAGCCTCCTGTCCAGTCAGAAATCAGGTAGGAAAAGGCAGGTAGAAAGGAAAACATGGGGTAAGAGCTTGCTCCTCACCAGGCTTTTCAGTCTTTACCCAAGCTCCCTCTATCTCCCCTGCCAACCCAGTTCAACCAACCCCATTTAGCTGTGTTGCTTCTGTCACCCACAAAATCCTCTCTGCCACTGGGCAACAAGACCATCATCTCTCACCCGAATCCCAGCATCTCTCTTGGCCTCTGCTTCCCCAATTCGAGCGTCTTTTTGGACTTGTGCTGTGCGAGCCTTCCCCAAAGAATGCAAATAGTCCTGTGGGGAGAGGTATAGAAACGGGAGTCCTCAGGAGGGCTTGAGAGATGGGAGCGAGGAAGTACAGAAGGACTGACTGTGTAGTTTTACCTGGTCATCATGAATGTCCTTCAGGGTATAGCTAACCACACTGATGCCCATGTTGACCAGGTCTGAGGAGGCCACCTTGAAAACCTGCTCTGAGAATTTCTGCCTGTCCTTATAGATCTCCTAGAACAACAGAATGGTGGGAAGAAAGTATTTAAGCTCTCTGAGTTTCACCATCACACACAGACTAGCTGAATCCTTTGGCTCTACTTATTCTGCATCCCTACCAGATCCTTTTTGCCCACAAACCCACCTCCACAGTCATGTGGGCCATGATAGCCCTCTGGTGGCCCTCCAATGTCTCCAGTGCAATGTGGGCAATCTCAGCCTCTGTCTTCCCCAGGAACATCTGGCAGGCAGCTGCCAACATTTCCTTGTTCTGTCCCTGGATTTTCACCTGCAGCCAGAGAAGGGATAGAAAGGGTGTGATGGAAGTCTCAGGAAGCCAAGGAGAAAGCAGGGAGAGAAGGAAGAGCCCTTAGCATCTTTTTCCTTCTCAGGGACAGAAATGCCCTGCTGGAGAATGCAGAACATGTTTCTTTGCAGGCAGAGGCGCATAAGGCCATGGTCAGAAGCTTCTTAATGTCTGGGAGAAAAAATGATGGGGTGGAAAACTTTGTTGGGTGGGGGGGAAGGCTCTGAAAGCCTCACCTGGGCAATGCCTGTGACTGAGATGGGGACCCCATGGCGAGTGTAAACCTTTTCACTCTTGACATTGAGGGTCAGTGTGTTAAGAGAGATCCTAGGGGAAAAAGAAGGGGCCGACAGTGAGAAAAAGAGCAGAGAGAGAACTGGGTGCACCACCCCTTGGTTCTCTTCCTACTTACCTCTGGATTTGTTGGATGCAGGGCAGGACAAACACACGTCCTCCAGCCACCATGACTGGGGGGCTTCGGCAGAAACCTGCAAGGTGAAGGCATTGTGCAGCCATGGAATGAACTGGAAGCCAGGGGTGGCGGTAGCATGCACAGGACATAATCTTTAGCTGGAAAGGGAGCAGTCTGGGGGGGCTTTGAGGGTAGTGTCTAGGAATCACAACTAAGTAGCTTGCAGGAAGTAGCTGAGGGAAAGAGGAAAGGGCAAAAGCCAAACCTGCATGGGTTTGATTGGGGGTGGTGGTGGTGTCACTGCTGGGAAGAGAATACTTACCCGAGACAACCATGGCCTCATTGGGGCCACAAGTAAAAAACATGGCTCAAGCCTGGAAGAGAGGCAGAAAGAAGCCTTTGCAGAAACAGAAGAGTCCCATCCCTTATCCTTCGGGCTCGCCCGTTTTACATCTGCCACCGCCCAGTCCCTTCCACGCCCAGAGGTCCGTTATGGCTTTTCCCAGTAAAAACCCAGATCCCCAGGGATCCCTCTCCCGTCGGCTGACGGTCGCCTCCCTCCTCTCACTGAGCCCCCTCCCCACTCTATCTAACAAAGCTCTGCCCCCCCCCCGAGGCCCTCTGAGACCTTTCTGCAGGGCCAAGCTCCGCCTCCCCTCCCCCACTCACCTACCCACCCGCACGGCGGCCCGGCCTCGATTGTCCTTCCGAAGCGCGGGGCCGCGTAGGACCCGGGGGCCGAGCAGGGGCTGCCCGCGAACCCGCCTTCCAGGAAGCTGGGGCCCGCGCCCCCGCGCCTGCGTGACCCACCTGGCCGCACCCTGTTGCTGCGGCAGACGCGACCCCGCCCCCGAGCGCTCG
>NW_012282082.1:0-1392 GCF_000151885.1 Dipodomys ordii
TGGCAAATAACCTAAAGTCTGGGCACGCTGTGGTTTGTAGAGAGCTGCGGGAGCCGCGACCAAAGACAGCTGCAAAAGCAACATTGTAGCTAAAATGGCAGGGCCGCGTGGTGCGGCTGCGACCTAAGATGGCGCGGGCTCCCGCCTTCCGTCTTCCTCTGCTCTCTGTAAAAAACAACTCCTTATATGGTTATGACCTGGCTCCTAGTTTGCTTCCGTGTTTGCAGCCCTATCAGTATATGCCACATGGCGCTTCAGGATTGGCCATCCAGGAGGCTTATAACCGGAGCGCGGGGCAGATGGGGAGAGAAACAGGAAGAAGCGGGCAGGAGAGAAGTAGGAGGGAAGGAGAAAAGCAGGAGAAGCAGGAAGAAGAAGGAAGAAGCGGGCAGGAGAGAAGTAGGAGAAAAGAAGCTGTAAACAAGGTCCTGAATAAACCGTCTGAAAGAAGGATCTGTTGTCGCGTCATCCTTGCGGGTCGAGGCGGTCGCGACAGTGGTTCACATCTGTGACTCCTCTACCTAGGAGGTAAAGATCAGGATGATTCAAAGTCAGATCAGACAAATCACCATGAGCCCATCTTAATGTTTTTAAAAATAAATAACAGCGTAGTTTGCTTGGTTGAAGAAGCATGCTGGAAGCAAACGCTGCTAAACCAAGCCTGACAGATCTGGCAGAGGTAAGTCACCACTAGATCACACACAAGGAAGGCAGGTTTTCCAGCTAATAATTAACCTAGCAGTTCTGGGTTTTATAATGTTCTGCTCTGAAACTTCATCTACAATTCTGGTTTCAAGCTGGGTGCCAATGGCTCCTGCCTGTAATTATATACTCAGGAAGCTGAGATCTGACGATTGAGGAAAGCCCATGAAACTCCTTTTTTATTTTTTTTGTCAGTGGTGGGGCCTGAACTCTGGGCCTGGGCACTGTCCCTCAACTCTTCAGCTCAAGCCGAGCGCTCTACCACTTGAGCCACAGCAGCACTTCTGGCTTTTTCTTCTTATGTAGTGCTGAGGAATCGAACCCAGGGCCTCGTGCCTGCGAGACAAGCGCTCTACCACTGAGCCACCTTCCCAGCCCCGTGAAACTCTCATCTTCAATTAACCACCAAAAAACCAAAAGTGGCTCTGTGGCTCAAGTGGTGGAGCACCAGCCTTGAGCAAAAGACTCTCAGAGACAGCGCCCAGGCCTTGAGTTCAAGCCCCAGGACTGGCAGAATGAATGCAAGGCCGGCACCAGCACCGCTCAGGCTCAGGCCGCAGAACCTAGGCGAGGGGATGGGGGTGGGGGGAGGGGACGAGGGAGTGTAAAGACCCCTGCGCGCAGCGGTCCCCAGCCCTCAGCCCACCTCCCGGCCCCGCCCATCGCCGTCATCAGGCCCCGCCCCCGGCA
>NW_012282083.1:0-2286 GCF_000151885.1 Dipodomys ordii
CCCCCGCACCAGTCTTCCGGGCCTCCTCTCTGCATTCGCTTCCTGTGCGTTTCTCACAGCCTGGCCTGGCCTGGCCTGGCGAGAAGGGTCATTTCTACGGATGCCTCTTGCAGCAGGGATCTCACCCTGAAGTGCTCCCAGCTCCTATGTGACCCCTCCTTGCCCCCCACCCCCGCCATGCCTTCCCTTCTATCCTGGGATCTCTGGGCCACCAAAGACCCCTCCCGCCTCAGCCTCCCGCCTCAGCCTCCCGCCTCAGCCTCCCGCTCTTACACACGCACTTTCCCAAGCCACGTCCCCTGGACGATCGCACCGTCCCTGGTGTCCCGCCACCTGTCTTCCTCCATGGGGCCAGCATTTCAGGACCCCCAGGGGACCTGGGCCTACTGAGACGCTGAAGGGTCCTGGCCAGCACCCCAGTCTCTTGGGGTAAAGAGTCGGGAACACATCAGTGGCCAGGGGAGTCACAATCTGGCATCAGTGACCGCAGACAGAGAGCGGGACACAGACAACTTCCACAGAAGACGGCCAGAGAGGCCCTTGCGAGGGGGCCATGCAGGGTGAGAACGGACAAGCCACGGGAGGCGTTGGGCCTTGGGCACTCTGGAATGTTCTCTCTGAGGCTCTGCAGGCAACAGGAAGGAGTGTGGTGAGCACAGGCCAGGGTCTTCGCCATGCCTCCGCCCTGCCCCGGGATGTCCATACACAGGCTCCGCAGCAGCACTGTCACCCTCTGGGTTTGGGGGGTGCCACCCATCCCAGAGGACCAGAATTCACAAGGCAGGAGGGGGTGGGGTCCAGAAGGGTTCAGGAATCTGGAGGCGGCCTGTGCCCCCTGCCCAGGGAGCTGCACTGGCTGGCCCTCTATCCCCGAGACACAATCTCCACTTACCCCTCTGGGCAGCGACAAGCGCTTCTAGAGCCAGCATTGTCAGATACACTGCTCCTACTCTGGGCCAGTGTTGTAGCACACCACCTCGTGGAACCCCTGGAGGCTGAAGAGCCTCCTCAGTGGTGGAGTTGCTGCTGGGGTCCGGCTGGTGCAGACTTGGGCAGAGAAGACCTGTCTGAGGAACTGGATGTCCCCAGAACCTAAGGACCGACCCGCGTGCCAGCCCCGCCGGCCCTGCCCTCCGTCCCGCAGACTCGGGGCCTGGAGCTCCAGCAAACAGCCTTCTGTTCTCCTGCCCTCTTGCCATCTGAGAGCCTCTGCAGAGTCCTCCCCCCCCCCCCGGGCAGCACTGGCCTGGGCTCTCAGAAGGGACGCTGTCCCCATGGGCATGCACCTCCCCTCCCAGGAGGACAGAGGCAGGTCAGAGCCTCCCCAGGCCAGCTGGACCGGAAACGTCACACGCCGTGACGCACCAAACCAGTATCGGCAGCCAGTCGCCTCTCCTGGCTTTCTCTGCCAAAAGTTGGATTCTACTGATTGTCGTAAATAAACTCAATTTTCACTCCCTTCACACAAATCATCTTTTTTTGGAACTTTTTTTTTTTTTAAGAAGAAGAAGGAGCAAGTACATGAGGGATGAGGAAATCAGAGGAGCGTGACTCACACAGCAGCGCCGAAAATGAAATTAGGAGGCGGCATTGGGGGCCCACAGTCTCTGGGACAACAAGAACAAGGCAGGTGGATGCCAAAGCCACTCCCCGTGCCCCCCCTGTGTAATAAATAACCATGGTTTGCACCCAGAACCTCA
Organism: Dipodomys ordii; assembly: GCF_000151885.1. NCBI lineage: Eukaryota > Metazoa > Chordata > Mammalia > Rodentia > Heteromyidae > Dipodomys > Dipodomys ordii. Next base: position 1,701 of record NW_012282083.1, read on the forward strand.
GGTACTGCATGGGCCAGCAGTGTGATTTAGGATGAGGGTGTTGGGTGACACCGTAGCTAGTCAAGCTCCCGGGGGCTAGAGACCAAGATCAACCCCTGGGGAAAAACCACCATGTATGTATGATTAAGTCCAATAAGAACTCCGTACGTTGAGGTCCGGGAGCTCTCTGGGCTGCCAGCATCCCTGTGGCCAGGAGAGGTGTGGGCCACACAGAGAGGCTCCGAGGGGACATCTGGCTGTGCCAACCCCTGGCCTCTGCCCCACACAGCCCCCTGCCCCTTGGATGGCTTTAATCTGTGCCCCTTCCCTTCTCTTCCTTGTGATAATCTACCCCTGCAATGAGCACAGTGTTCAGCGAGGCCCTGAGCCCTGCGGGAAGTCATTGAGCCTGGTGTGGAGGAGTCCCGGGCCCACCAACTGCTGCAATAGGTGTCAAAAATGGGGCCGTCCCCTGGGGATGCCCCAGACCTAGCTTCTCACACACGGATGGCCAGACAGGAGAGAGAGCGCTGCCCTGGTCACGTGCCTTCTACAGTCCCCAGTCAGACAGGAGAGAGAGCGCTGCCCTGGTCACGTGCCTTCTACA
>NW_012282084.1:0-2412 GCF_000151885.1 Dipodomys ordii
AAGAAAAAAGCCGGAAGTGGCGCTGTGGCTCAAGTGGTAGAGTGCTAGCCTTGAGCTGAAGAGCTGAGGGACAGCGCCTAGGCCCAGAGTTCAGGCCCCACGACCAGACCAAAAAAAGAAAGAAAGAAAGAAAGAAAGTTGTGAAAATCACAGGCTCAATGATGGAATAATTTGGTCTCCACTCTCAGACTCTTCCACTCTCACTCACTACCTGGCCAGGCATCTAAAAGATAAATACTTTCCAGGTATTCTTTTGACTTGAATGAAAGCCATGCACAAAATAATTAAGATGATAAAAAGCACAGGGTTGATTTTACTATTTTTCTCTTTGCATGTTTGAAATTTTCAGCATTAAAAGTTTATTAACATATGTACATAATTGAAGCCAGTAATCCTAAGTAACTCCTTTGTTACTTCCTTTATCTCTCTTCTCTACTTTGACCCACTGCTAAAGACCCCTAACCAAGGGAAAAGTTAACCTAACTAAATGAAACTCAAATATTTCTACTTCTGAATCCCCAAATATGTATGTCTTTTTGTCTGTCCCTCTTTCTCTCTCTCTCTCTCTCCCACAGTGCAAGAGTAACCAAGTAGAAAGCTCAAACAACATGTAAAATTACTTCCTTAAAAAGCAAACATATAGAGCAGGGCGCTGGTGGCTCATGCCTGTAATCCTAGCTACTTATTCAGGAGGCTGAGATCTGAGGATCATGGTTCAAAGCCAGCCCAGGCAGGAAAGTACATGAGACTCTTATCTCCAATAAACCACTAGAAAACCAGAAGTGGCACTGTGCTCAAGTGGTAGAGCGCTAGCCTTGAGCTGAAGAACTGAGGAACAGCGCTCAAACCAGAGTTCAAGCCCCATAACTGACAAAAAAAAAAAAAAGCAAACCATATACAAACCTACCTAATCTCCCCAAACTTTCTCACTCTCTTTTTTAAAAAAACAAATTGTATTATTAGCCAGGAACTGGTGACTCACAGTTCAAAGCCAGTCCAGGTAGGAAAGTCCATGAGACTTTTTTTTTTGGTCAGTCATGGGGCTTGAACTCAGAGCCTGGGCACTGTTTCTCAGCTCTTCCAGCTCAAGGCTAGTGCTCTTCTACTTTGAGCCACAATGCCATTTCCAAACTTTCCCACTTTTTTTTTTCCTTCAATACTGAGGTTTGAACTCAAGGTCTCGCCTTACTGGGAAAGTGCTCTACCACTAAGCTGCACTTCCAGACCATGAAATTCTCATCTCCAATTAATCACTAGAAAACCAGAAGTGGAGCTGTGGCTCAAAGTGGTAGAGCACTAACCTTAAGAAAAACTGCTCAAGGATGACTATGTCCAGGCCCTGAGTTCAAGCCCCACACCAAAACAAAAGCAAAAACAAATTCAATAAAATAATATAGATTATTAAGTACTTAAACAAAGAAGTTACAATTCCACAAGTCAGATTGTGAGTAGAATGCATCTTGATCAATGTTACTTCTTCCTTTGTTCTCCCTCATTGTTCCTTCCCATCCCTACCCTCCTGTTATCTAGTTTTGTAAAAAAAAAAATTTGTTGTTACTATTAATGCACTGTACAGAGGGGCTACCATTTCATGTCAGGAAATGAGAACATTTCTTTGTCTCTCTCTTTTTTTTTTTTTGGTTGATCATCTTTTTTTTTTGTCGGTCTTGGGGCTTGAACTCTGGGCCTGGGCACTGTCCCTCAGCTCTTCAGCTCAAGGCTAGCGCTCTACCACTTGAGCAACAGCGCCACTTCTGGTTTTCTGGTGGTTTATTGGAGATAAGAGTTTCATGGACTTTCCTGCCAGGGCTGGCTCTAAACCAAGATCCTCAGATCTCAGCCTCCTGAGTAGCTAGGATTAGAGGCATGAGCCACCAGCACCTGGCTAGTAGATCATCTTGAACTCAGGGCTTGGGCACTGTCCCTGAGCTATTTTTTGCTCACGGGTAGAACTCTTCCACTATGAGCCACAGCTCCACTTCCTTGTTGTTGTTGTTTTTTTGTTTGTTTGTTTTGTTGTGGTTAATTGGAGATAAGAGTCTCAGGGACTTTCTTGCTTGGGATGGCTTTGAGCTGGGATCCTCCGATCTCAGCCTCCTGAGTAGCTGGGATTACAGGTGTGAGCCACCCACACCCCACAAGTACATTTCTCTTTTAAACATTCCCCTTGTTTCCTTCTCCCATCCCCACCCACAAGTTACATAGGATATTTTCCACATAGTGTATTCTGAATAGCATGAATGCATTTGTTTATTGTTCCTCCCTCCGTTGGTGTGCCCCAGAAGGGGGAAAAACCCAAAGCAAAAACAAATACCAGGGCTGGGAAGGTGGCTCAGTGGTAGAGTGCTTGCCTTGCATGCATGAGGCCCTGGGTTCGATTCCTCAGCACCACATAAGCAAAAAGAAAAAAGC
>NW_012282085.1:0-2609 GCF_000151885.1 Dipodomys ordii
CACCGCCTGCACTTGGAGCTGCAGGTCATTTTTCTCCTGCAGCAGGGACACCATCTTCTCCTCCAGCTCCTTGCGGCGAGCCTCGGACTTTTCTAATGTCTCTTTGACGCGCCCAAACTCCTCCTTCATATTAGCCATCTCCTTTTCTGTCTCTGCACTCTTCAGCAGTGGTTTGATCTTAAAGTAGAGCTTCATCCATGGCCAATTCTTGACCCCCATGAAGGCCCGAATGTTCCACTGGATTACCAGTAGGGCATCCCTATCAAGGAAATGTGAAGTTAGAGACGTTCTGAAAGAGCACTTCCCAATCATGGGGCCAACTCCTTGGCTTTTCTCCCATTTAGGCAAGTTTGTAGGCACCAAAGGCAGGAATCCTTTGTAACAGCATGACACTTTATGCATGCCAGGCTGGCATCACTATACTGAATATGGCATTGTCCAATACAAATTGCTCAGTTAATTGGTTCAATGAAAAAGTCGTTTATATCTTCCTCCTAGGGCAGTAATAGTAGTGTAGGCTACTATTTATAGCATCTACTACATTCAGCCTCAAATATGTTAAAATTATCTAGTTTGTGTTTGTGTGTCAGTGTGTGTGCATGCATGCAAGTGTATGTGATGTGTACACATGTGACCCAATGTGTGTCTATGGTGGGGCTTGAGCTGGGGGCCAGCTCTGTCCCTTAGCTTTTCACTCAAGGCTGGTGCGCTACCACTTAAGCCACAGCTCTATTTCCCACTTTTTTGTGTGTTGTTACTTGGAGATACAAGTATCACAGACTTTACTTCCTGATCTGGTTTCAAATTGCATTCTACAGATCTCAGCCTCCTAAGTAGCTAGGCTTACAAGCGTGAACCACCAGTGCCTGGAAACACAAAAGCAAAATGATTGTCCATGGACTTATTACATGAACAAGAGCTAGAATGTCATCATCCATTGAATCTGAGTGCTCCTCCCTCTGCCCGTCCCTGAACTCCTTTCAGAGACAATCGCTGCTTTGCATCTTGCTTTCCATTTTTTAATTAAAAATACCTTTTAACTGTATACATAGGTAACTTTAAACAATGTATTGCTGCATTTTTTTTCTTTTTTGTCAGTCATGGGGCTTGAACTCTGAGCTCTGTCCCTCGGCTCTTTAGCTCAAGGTTAGCACTCCACTACTTGAGCCACAATGCCACTTCCAGCATTTTTCTGTGATTAACTGGAGATAAGAGTCTCATGTACTTTACTGCCTGTGCTGGCTTTGAACTGCAATCCTTAGATATTAGCCTGAGTAACTAGAATTACAGGCGTGAGCCACCAGCACACAGCTTGTGTGTGACTTTTCTGTTTTGTTTTTGTTTTTGGCCTAATGGTCTACATGTGTAGGAGTTTCTCTGCGGCAATGCACTTGGGAATGGAATTGAAAAGTGTGCATTTTTCTACTTTAAAAAGTAGTTCAAACAAGTTGCATTGATGTATAAACCTGTAAACAGTTAAGTCAAATTTGTTAATTTTTGTCAGTCTCATGTTTTAAAATGTTATCTCAGACACTGATATCTTCTACCTGTGATCCTAGTTACTCAGGAGGCTGAGATTTGAGGATCACAATACAAAGTCCATGAGACTCCAATTAACCAGGAAAAAGCTCAAAGTGGAGGTGTGGCTCAAGTGATAGAGGACCAGTCTTGAATTTAAAAAGAGCCAAAGGACAGCACCCAGGCTCTGCATTCAAGTCCCAGAATTTGCAGGAGCGCACACGCGTGCACACGCGCGTGCGCACACACACACATACACACACACTGTTATCTTATTGGACTCTTTTTTTTGGGGGGGGTCCGGTCATAGGGCCTGAATTCTGGGCCTGGGCGCTGTCCCTCAGCTCTTCAGTTCAAGGCTAGCACTCTACCACTTGAGCCACAGCGCCACTTCTGACTTTTTTCTTTTTGCTTATGTGGTGCTGAGGAATCGAACCCAGGGCCTCTGGCATGCAAGGCAAGTGCTCTACCACTGAGCCACCTTCCCAGCCCCATCTCATTGGACTCTTTAAGAGATATTAAAAAATGACACCTAGTAATCTGCTCACACCTGCTAGCAAATGGCAGGACCAAATCTGAACCCTGATCTTTTGACTAGTGGGCATTTCTTGTCCATGTTTTAGATGCCTTTCCCTTCCCATCCTGCCTCACCTGCGTTCTACAATCTTCTTGAACTCATTGCGCATGAGCTGGCCCCGGGCTTGGGCCTGGATGCGAGTGATGATTCGGCTCAGTCTCTCATCTCTCATCTCCTCCAGCAGCCCCAGCAGCCCTGCCTTGAAGAAAACCTGTGAGCAAGAGGTAAAATCAAGTGGGCCTCAGAGAGCCATATTCAGGGCACAGGAAGAAGTAGAAAAACCATGGTTAGTTCCAAGGAGAACCTGTCATGTGGATATTCTAGACTTCAGTGTGCAAATGTCAAGAAAAGGAAGCCTTGGTTCTAGCACTTGGGCTGATCATTTCTGCTTTCCTGTTGTTTCACTCAACCCTGTTGCTTGCTTTGCACCCACCCAATAGGGCTTTACACTTACCTTAGTGTGGCCAAACTTGTATTGGTTGTGATCAATGTCCAGGGAGCCCAGCAGCTTCTC
>NW_012282086.1:0-1468 GCF_000151885.1 Dipodomys ordii
GGAAATGCAAGGTCTATGAAAGGAGAGAGCTATAAATCGTAAATAATTAAAGAAACACAATAATATTGCCTGGTTGGTAGTGCCTCATCCAAAAAGTAAATTGCTCAATTCAATTTTGTTTTCTTTGTGTTCTAATATGTACTTTGTATTTCCTTGGTGATTTTTGTCTTTTCATTAAAACAACTTTCAATAGATGAAGCTTGAAATTGTGCATAAGCCTTCATATTTTACTGCATTATTTAAATCCATAGAAAACTCACATAAAATAAAATTTAAACAATAATAGGATAGGCTGTCAGAAATTTAAAATCATAAGTTTAAAATATTGCCAATAATGTGAGAAGCAAACTTATACACTATTAGTGGACATATAAATTAATACAAACACTATGGAAGTCAGTCTGGAATTTTTCCCAAACAATTACAAATGGAACTGCCATATAATCCAAGGATATCAGTCTATGATGTATTTCTGTCATAATATGTCAGGATACAATACAGCTATGTGCACACACATTTACCTCAGCATAATAGCCAAGCTGTGGAAGCAGTCAAGATGCCCTGTAAGTGATGAATGGATATATACAATGAAGTACTATTCAGTCATAATGAAGAATGCAATTAAATTGTTTGCAGGGAAATGAATGAAGCTGTTGGTAAAGTGAAACAAGCTAGGTTCAAGAGGACAAAGTTTCCATGACCTTTTCATATGTGTGTGCTAGACCTATAAGATAACCACGTGTATAAACACACTTAAGATAATATATACATGTATCCAGAGAACATGACTGTAATTGTGGGACTGTCTGAACCTGTTAGAAGTTGGGGAAGAAAAGAGAACATTAGAAGTCAACGAATTGCTGAAATATAATGCACCTAGAAAATGAAGGTGAGGAAACAAAACCTAATGAAAGTTTTTGAACAAGAGGGGGGGAAGGGGGTTGGGAAGACTGAGAGTAAGTGAGGGGATAATGTGAACAAAATGTGTGTAAAACCATGGTTAAAACCCTATGAACAAGCTGGGCACTGGTGGCTCACACGTGTAATCCTAGCTACTCAGGAGGCTGAGATCTGAGGACCGCAGTTCAAAGCCAGCCCAGGCATGATAGTCCGTGAGACTCTTACCTCCGAAGTGGCACTGTGGCTCAAGTGGTAGACCCCTTGCCTTGAGCTGATGAGCTGAGGGACAGTGCCCAGGCCAGAGTTCAAGCTCCATGAAACAGAAAACAAAACCCTATTAACAATTAGCATTCACTAAAAAATGAATGGCAGGAATGGGAAACAGTTAGAGAGGGGTGGGCAGAAGTTTAAGGAGAGTTTTAAAAAATGATTGAAAAATACTTGAGAAAACCTGTTTAAAAATGGAACCACAAGGTTATTGCAATTGATAGGCCAACTGAGGGAAAGAGATAAGGGCCAAGTGGTAGAGTGGTTAAGTCTGATCAGGGTACATTATAGATAAACATGG
>NW_012282087.1:0-1978 GCF_000151885.1 Dipodomys ordii
CGGAAGTGGCACTGTGGCTCAAGTGGTAGAGCGCTAGCCTTGAGCTGAAGAGCTGAGGGACAGCGCCCAGGCCCAGAGTTCAGGCCCCATGACTGGACCCCCCCCAAAAAAAGAAAAGAAATAATGAGCTTGATTCTTACTGCATCTTCACATTTATTTCTAGCTGCAAACATTATTTTAATTAAGTTACTGATCTTCACTCTCAACTTTCAACTCCACAATAGCAATACATTATTTTGAAAAATGGTTTCGATTTGGTTGCAAAATTAGTTTCCTGTGGATACGCTAACATTGTAGAATGAGTTATGTCACTTCAAACAACAGATATTTATTCTTTCACTGTTCTGATCATTAAAAAGGCAAAAAAGAAAAGAGGGCTTGGAATGTGGCTTAGTGGTACAGTGCTTGCCCTGCATCCAGAAGCCATGGGTTCGATTCCTCAGTACCACATACACAGAAAAGGCTAGAACTAGTGCTGTGGCTCAAGTGGTAGAGTGCTAGCCTTGAGCAAAAGAAGCTCAGGCCCAGAGTTCAAGCTCAAGGACAGGCAAAAACTAATAATAAAGAGAGATGTTCTAAAGGAGTAAACATATGACTTTTATGACATATTATTTGAACAAAGTACTAGTTTTTTCATAGATGTATTAATTATATATCAGTCATTTTATCCCCCCTCTAACCTTCTCTCATCTCCTTTCTCTTCTTCCATATCTCTATTATACTTTTTGGGTGTTTTTTTACATTTTTACCCTCATGCCCTGCCCTTTTCTCTCTTTTAAATTTAATATATAAGACATGATATACTAGTCTTTTTGGCTAGTATATTTATTATATGATATAATGATAATATACTATTAGTCACTTAACATAATAATTTCCAGTTCCAACCATTTTCCTTTAAATGACATAATAAATAAATAAATCTTTACTGTGCTGAATAAATCTTTACTGTGCATACATGCTATGTTTTCTTTACCAATTCATCTGTTGATTGGCGTTGTTGATTTCATACCTTGGCTCATTTGATGAATAGTGATGCAATAAATTGGGATTTGAAGGTATGTCTATATTAAACAAGTTTTGATTCTTTGGGAGTGATATGTTCACATGATCATTAAATTTTTAGAATTTTTTGGAGGATATTCCATACGGATTTCCATGTAGCTACACAATTTGTGTTCCCATGAACTGTGTGTGAGTACACTCCCCCTGTATTGTCTCTAGGGTTTCGTATCTGTTTCCTTGGTGATGGCTATTCTGACTGTGACAAGATGGAATTTCAATATAATTTTGATTTACATTTCCCTGTGGGCTAAAGATGTTGACAAGTATTTATTAGTCACTTTTAATTTTTTCTTTGAGCAATGCCATGTTAAGTTCATTTGCCTATTTTTGATTAGACAAGTTGTTCTTTGGGTGTTTAATTTTTTTAATTATTTGCTCTGGATATTATTATGCTCTGAATATTAATATCCTGCCAGATGAGTAGCTGGCAGAGGTTTCCTTCCATTTTGTAAGCTATCTCTTCATTCTGTTCCTTATTTCCTTGACTGCGTAGGAACTTTGCAAAACTGCAAATTGTACAATTAATTTCTAAAATATTGTCATTATTTCCTGAGTATTGGAGTCTTCTCAGAAAGTCATTGTCTGTGCCCATATTGTGAAGTATTTTCCTTTAGTAGTTTCAAAGCTTCAGGTCTTGCAGATGGATTTTGCATCCATTTTGAGAATGTATTTTTACCACTGCTAGCATCTGGTTGATATATGTGTTCCTTGGTTTATGTCTGCATCATCATTCCAATCCATGCCAGTATATTCTCATGACTTTTCCTGTGTATATTTCAAAACATTTGGGGGCTGGGAAATTGGCTCAGTGGTACAGCGCTTGCCTTGCATGCATGAGGCCCTGGGTTTGATTCCTCAGCACCACATAAGCAAAAAGAAAAAAGCCGGAAGTGGTGCTGTGGCTCAAGTGGTA
>NW_012282088.1:0-2227 GCF_000151885.1 Dipodomys ordii
ATACCGTACAGAGGGGTTACAATTACATGGGCAAGATAATGAGTACATTTCTTATCAAGCATTGTTGCCTCCTCCTTTGTTTCCCCTTCCCATCCCCCTCTACCCCCACACCCCACCCCCTAATTTTTTTTTTTTAATGCAGCCACGGACCTTGTTGTGGTGATGAGATCTCCAAGTCCCTGGAGAGCGTGAGAAGGACTTCTTAGATTTCCACAGAGCCCAGGCATATAGAATGTCCTAGAAATCGGGCCACGTTCCTCCCTACCATAACCTTCTGGCCAGCCCTGGAGTCCACGGCTTGTGTCCGGGACGTCTGTTAATGTTGCTGGCTGTGTGAGTCTGTTTCTGGGGTGGAATCCTGTGTGTGAATTGTGGGGACGGCTGGCATCCAAAGTAAACAGCATTTGTTGTGGAGAAGGCTGCATGGGCGGCCTCGCTGGCTGCCTTTCAACAGCTCAGGGGCCTCCGCCAGCTGAGCTGGGAGAAGATTCTGGATGCCCTAAGGCCCTTTGGCAGGCAGCTCAGGGCTCTAAAGGACATGCTTCCCCTTATCTTCCTCAGCGAGGACCTCAGCCACTCTGCTCTTCCCACTCAGATGTGGGTGCGGGTGGCTGAGGGGGTGCTCTCTGCCCCCACTCCTCACACAAGGGGCAGCCACAAGCATGTCAAGGGTCCTGTACACTCTGGTCATTCCCATCAGCCCAGCATGCCATGCAGTGGAGGACAGAAGGTGATTCTCTGACGTTCTAGAAAGAGTAAGGGCTAGGTAGTACTGCCTGCAGCTGGCTGGACTTCTTGCTCATCATCCCATTCATACCTTTGCATTGACTTTTCCTCGCCTTGTTCCTTCTTATCCTCTTGGAGAAATCAGCTCTTCCAGAAACTCACGACCCTTCTCCTCAACTCCTTGTTCCCTTAGCTTTTAGAACCAAGACAGAACGCAGTGCTTGGTACATACAAATGGCAAATGATGATCGTGATAGATCCAGGGTTCTTTCTACAGAGAACAGGTGCAAGGCATGGTGCTAGGACCTCCATCTTCACCATAGGTTTGGGTCACCATTGTAATGCTAAGGGAAATTATTGGTGGTGTCTGAATTTGGGGATGGGCTGGCAGCCAAGAGAACTTTCCTGACTCGTTTAAAAGTCCCAAGCTTGAAAAGGATGGAGCAACATTTGAACTCAACTTGGTGCCATGTTGAAAACATTAATGTTTTGAAGCCAGGTGCTTGTAATCCTAGCTATTCAAAGGACTGAGATTTGAGGATCCAGGTTCAAAGGTAACCCTGGCAGGAAAGTCCATATGACGCTTACCTCCAATTAACCACCAGAAAGCCAGAAGTGGAACTATGGCTCAACTGGTTGAGGGCCAGTCTTGAGCACAAAAATTAAACAGCACTTAAGCCCTGAGTTCAAGTTCAAGACCAGCACATACACACACACACACACACACACAAACACACACACACACACTGGCTCAGAACATTCTGCAACACATCCTGAGAGTCTAGACTCCCCTTAGGTCTCTCTAGTAATTTCTAGAAATATACCTGAAACCTGTCTATATATTCTTCAACCTGGGCTAATGATCGATCTCTGTCTTCCCACTGATAGTGTGTCCAAGATTTAAAAAGGAAAGGAACATATGAGTAGATGGTTCATTCCAGTAAGGGACTCCTACACAGCACATAGTAAGTTCCAATAAATATGTGAAGTGAACAAATGAAACAAAAATTACACTTATTCAAAAAACCTTTCTTGAACACTCTGTTGTTTTGAGGCAGGGCTTTGTTATGTAGGAAAGGCTGGCAGGGAACTTACTATGTACCCCAGGCTGGCCTTGACTTTGTTATCCTCCTGTCCCAGCCTCCTCAAAGCTGGGGTTATAGGAGTGCACCATCTCACTTGGTGTACTGAACATTTTTGATGCACTGAATTCTATGTTAGGGAGTAGGAGTGTTCATGTAAGCATAAATAAATGAGTTTTCTTGAGAAACCTTCGGGATGTTACTCTTGATAAGAGACAGATAAGTTTTAGATAATGGAATTTAAGGAAGCATTAAATATCAGAATGTGTTTAAATATGTGTTCTTTAATCCAACTCATCTGTCATATTCACAATTTAGATTCATAAACAAAATAGCCAAGAATTGAGCAAGTTAACCAAAACAAGCTTTGGATAATTCTCCCACTCTTCCTTCCTTCCTTCCTTCCTTCCTTCCTTCCT
>NW_012282089.1:0-1350 GCF_000151885.1 Dipodomys ordii
TTATGTGGTGCTGAGGAATTGAACCCAGGGCCTCAGGCATGCAAGGTAAGCACTCTACCACTGAGCCACCTTCCCAGCCTTGATTTGTGTCTTTTAATGTTTATGGTTATTATAGAGAGGTGCATTGTGTTTCCTGTCATTTTCTTGCTTTCAGCTTTTCTTTCCTTTCCTCCTGTGCTTACTACATTGATCTCCTAGTGATATCTGTCTCATGTGGTTCCCTGATCTTGATTGTTTTCTTTGCACTGTGTTCCTACTCTTAATATCTTTTGTAGTTCTTGCTTTTTTTTTTTTATAAATTCATTTAGTTTTTCTTTACTGTTAAAATTTTTAGGGGCTGTGAAGGTGGTTCAGTGGTAGAGTGCTTGCCTTGCATGCATGAGGCTCTGGATTCAACTCCTTAGCACCACATAAGCAGAAAAAGCCAGAAGTGGTGCTATGGCTCAAGTGGAAGAGTGCTAACCTTGAGCTGAAGAGCTGAGGGACAGCTCTCAGGCCAAGAGTTCAAGCCCCACAAGCGACCAAAAAAATTAGTTTGTCGAATGTGAATGATAACATTTCTGGATACACTAGTCTGGGTTGGCAGTTGTTGGTTCTCAGGGCTTGAATTGTATTTTTCCAGGCTCTTCTTGCATTCAGGGTATGTGTGGAAAAGTTTGATTTTCTTTCCATTGTAGTATATAGTTCTTTCTTTGATCTTGCTGCATGTAAATTCATATCTTTGTTACTTAAGTCTAGTGTTTTTACTGTGATGTATCCAGAAGTGTTCCTCCTGGGATTCTGTTTGGTAGGTGTTCTGTATGCTTCTAATATGTAGGTGAGATTTTCTTTTTTAAGATTGGGGAACTTTTCAGTGATAATCTTGTTGAAGTGTTGTACCCCTGTATTCTGGTATTCCTCTCTTTCTTTGATACCAATTATATGAAGCTACTTGGCATTGTCTGCATGTTCTTGTGCTTACTTTTGGTAAATTCTGTTTTTCTTTTTTTCCCCAAATCTGTGACTTTTTTCTCTAGCTGTTGTGTTTTGTCTTTGATCCCTGATATTCTATTTTCCATCTCATTCATCCTGTTAACTATGGATCCCATCGTGGTTTGCATGTGGAAACTGAACCACTTAAGATTTCTATATTGGTTCTCAAAGTGTTAATTTCATCTTTAAAGAAGTATCTACTGTGTCTATTCTTTTTTTATTTTAATTTTTTATTGTGAAAATTCTGTACAGAGGGGTTACAATTACATGGGCAAGATAGTGAGTACATTTCTTATCAAGCATTGTAGCCTCCTCCTTTGTTTACCCTTCACATCCCTTCCCAACCTCCCCTTGCCCCTCCACCCAATCCTCCCCCCC
>NW_012282090.1:0-2236 GCF_000151885.1 Dipodomys ordii
ACAGAGAGGGAGAGAGAGAGAGGAAGGAAGGGAGGGAGGGAGGGAGGGAAGGAGGGAGAGAATGTCCCTGGGGCTTCATCTCAGAGTCTTACACTTTTGCTTGTTTATTTCCAAGGCTGGCACTCTACAACTTGAGCCATACCTCCACTTCTGGCATTTTGATGGCAGCTGGAGAAAAGAATTCTTGGATTTGTCTGCCCAGGCTGTCTTTGGACTGTGATCCCTACTCTCAGCCTCCTGAGTAAGTTCAGATTACAGCTAGCACCTGGCTCTTCCTGCGCTTTGTTAATTCTTCTCTCCCTGTTCTACTTCCATTCTTGCTTGCAACACAAGAACTTTTATGTCATTATGGATTCATGGTGTTTTCTTTATATATATATATATATATATATATATATATACACATATATATATATATGATACTGTACAGAGGGGTTACAGTTACATGAGTAAGGTAATAGGTCCATTTCCTGTCAAGCATTGTTACCACCTCCTTTGTTTTTCCCCTACCATCCCTTTCTTTCTACCTCCCCAACTCCTCCCTCCCCCTCAAAGTTGTAAAGTTCATTTTCAACATAGTGTCTTGTACATCTCATTGTTACAATGGGTCATGGTGTTTCCTAGCTGTGTACAAAATGGAATCATCTCATTTGTATCCACTCAACATTACCTTGAGACTCATCATGTGGTAGTATGAACCTATCATTCATTTCATCTTTGTGTGGTTGAATATATTTTATCATATGGATATTATCACTCCTTGTTCCATTGTTGATGGACATTTGGATTACTTCCAGTTGTTGACTCTTACAAATAAGGTTGCTGTGAATATTTGTGTATAAGTCTTTCTGTGACAATATGCTTTCACTTCCGTAAGAAGGGAGAGGGAGTGGATGTTCGGTAGGGGTATAACTTAGTAGGAGCCTGTCAAAGTGTTCTCCAAAGTGATTGGACCAACTTACCTCCCAGACTTTACCCCAATTGTTCCACATTTCTTTCTTTATTTTCAATTGATTTTTGGTTTGCCATTCTGAGAGTTTGAACTCAAGGTTGAACTTAGCTTCTTTTGGTCAAGCTTACACTTGAGCCAAAGATCTACTTCTGTACTTTTTTGGGAGTTTATTAGAGATAAAATAGTTTCACTGACTTCCTTGTCTGGGCTGGCTTCAAACCCTGATCCTCAGATCTCAGTCTCCTGAGTAGCTAGGATTGTAGGCATGAGCCACTGGTGCCTGGCTTGTTACATATTCTTACTTACAATTGGATGAGTGGTCTTTCAGTCTACTGGGTGTGCAGTGATACCTTCCAATGGAAATCTGTATTTCCCTAATAATTAAGGAGGCTATTTGTATTATTTTGTGGTTGTTTGTCTTGTCTATATCTTCTTCAGCATACTGTCTATTTAAATCTTTTGTCCTTTGCTAATACCAAGGTTTGAACTCAAGGACTTGTGCTTGTTAGTAGGTACTCTACCACTTGAGGTAACTCCTCCCTCCAACCCATTTTGCTTTTGCTTGTTTTCAGACACTGTCCCATGCTTTTGACTGTGCTGGGCTTCAGGCTATGATCCTCCTACTTCTGCTTCCTGAGAAGCTAAGATTTACTTGAAGGCATGCAAAACCAGGCCTTTTTAATTTTGTTTTGACAGTCCTAATTTTCTGTCCAAGATGGCTTTGAACCTTGGTCTCTTATCTCCACCTCCATAGCAGCTGAAGGAGAGAAGGTGTGAACCATCATGCCTGGTCTTGTTTGGATCATTTAAAAATTATTTGTCTCATTATTATTAACTTGAAGGACATATGGTAATTTTGATGTAAGCTATTTGTATTATATATATATATGTAAATATTTTTCTCATAGTCAGTGGCTTTGGCTTTTCATTTTTTTGTTAACGATGTCTTTTTCTCACATCTTTGAAAATTAGAATCAATTGTGTTTTCAAGGAGTGTTTCAGTTCAGCATGTCCATATACGCATATAATCTACTTTGGTCAGATTCTCTTCCTCCATTTCTGGCCCTCATCTCCATTCCCCACTCCCCACACCAATTTTAGCAAGCTTTATTATTCCATTTTCACCCAAGGCCACCCTCCATCATCCTCCCCATTCCCCTTGACCCTCCCACTAGTATCCCTATTCTGGACAGAACTTGTTTTACATTTCTGTCATATGCGAATTGTCCGAAGGGTTTTACCATACTGTTTCAAAACTGCATGTACTATATATATATATATATA
>NW_012282091.1:0-1175 GCF_000151885.1 Dipodomys ordii
GAAAAAAGCCGGAAGTGGCGCTGTGGCTCAAGTGGTAGAGTGCTAGCCTTGAGCTGAAGAGCTGAGGGACAGTGCCCAGGCCCAGAGTTCAGCTCCAGGACCGGACCCAATATATATATATATATAATATATTAAATGTTTTGACATACTTAGTTACATTATAGAATGGTTCTTAGATGGAAGAGAATTTCATATTAAATAGGTTAGGGGGCAAAGCATGTGTCTCTCACTCATTCATTCATCATTTATGTCATAATATTCCAACCGTAGACATCTCTTCCTCTGTTTAAGTGCTGGAATGGTGAAAGAAGAACGCCAGCTTGCCAGTCTGTGCTCATAACATGTAAATTAGGATAGGTAAAGTTACCAGATGCAAAGTCTGTACTTGCCAGAGGCTTCTGATGACTGTTTTACGCCAGACCAGTCATGAGCACATTTCCATATGAACAAAAACATATGCTTGGAATTAAATGATATTTATTAATATAAGGAGATGGCACATACAATTACAATCATTCAAAATACGATTTCCCTATATGGTTGTTTTTATATTTTTTTTTGCTATGGACTTAAATTCATTTTAGTTGTTTCCGATGCCATAATGAGCTAGAGAAGAGCTCAGATGGCATCAGGGTAAATATATGAGCACATCAACCTGCCATGGGACTTCTGAGCAGACTTGTGGTGGGAAATGAGACAAGGTCCACTGATCTCACAGGTGAGAGTGGCCCAACTCAGAGCAGCCGATGAGCTGGGTCTGCATTTCCCAAACTTCTTGAATAGGCACAATTAGTCCAGCCTGATGGAACCAGTAAGAGCTTCTCTGCTTTAAAGAAGGGATAACATTTTTAAGGAAAGGATGATAGGCCTGAGATAGTCCTTTTGCCATCTGTCCAGTTTCTGGTTATAAGTAGGATCATAAACATAATGAAATTCATCATTGCATTAAGCTTTAAACATTGTAACTTAACTAAGTAGTTAAAATTGGCCCAGGACTTTTGTCTAGAGAAATATAATGCATGGACAAGAAGATAATTTTTTGGAAATTAGAATAATGGTGAGTACATGGAATAAATGCACATACTTTTAAGATTCATATAAACAAGATTCAAATATAAAGTTAAAGCCCAATTTCAGTTGTTTCAGATTTTCAAATAGTAATTATAACTGCATTT
>NW_012282092.1:0-1941 GCF_000151885.1 Dipodomys ordii
CGCGGCCGGCCCGCCAGGCTCGACCCTCACCATCGCGAGCAGAGCAGCAGCTTCTCCAGGCGGGCGAGCGCGGCGCGGCTGTGGGCCCAGGCCCCGCCGCCAACCTCCGACTCCATGGCGGGCGCGGGATCAGGTTCGTTCCCCGAACGGACCCTGGGCTGCCGGCTCCCCGGCATCGTCTCGCTGTCACGAAGAAAGCCGAGAGGAAGCCGAGAAGGTCAGCGGACTTAGGCACCGTGAGACCCACTCTGACGAAGCCGCCCCACCGGGCCGGGTCGTCCCCGCGTCCGGGCCACCGGGACTCCAGAGGGGCGGGGCGGCCGGAACGCGCTAAAAGAGCCGCTGCGCGCGCTTTCCAGGGGGGCGAGGCCTGTGGGCACGCCAGGGCTGGTGGGCGGGGCCTCGGGGCCGGCGGGCGGAGCCTGGCCTCGGGACGCCCGAAGTTGGCTGGGGGAAAGGTCTGTGACCTTAGGGAGCCTAGGCTTCCAGCCTCAGGGAAGCTGATTGGAGGTTCCTCAGCTGAGTGGAAACACACACACACACACACACAACTTTTAGTGGAGCATTATCTACACGGAGTGTTGTTGTCCCTGCTTTTCAACTTGGAAAAGCTTTGCCCAGGACACCGAAGGAACTCTTTCACATAGAAGTAATTTTGTCTTTCGTTCCCTCCTCTCCTTCCCCTCCCCCCATATGGGACATAACAGTTATATCTAATTTTACCTGGCTGCCAGGATCTGTTCCGAAGCCGATCTACCCCTGTAATCGTAGCTCCACAGGAAGCTGAGATCTGAGTTTCACTGAAGCCCTTGCCAACCGGGTTTTCTAGAAAGCACTGGACTCCCTAATCTCCAATGTTAAAAAGCCGGAAATGCAGCTGTGGTGCCCAGACCCTGAGTTCAAGCCCCAGCTACCCTTACCAAAAATAAATTCTGGTTTACTTTTTTTAAAATGTGATGAATAAACTCCCAGAAAACAGTATTGTTAAAATAATGTGTCCACCCTCCACTGAAGGATCTCAGTGTTTCATGGATACCACTAAGGAGCACCTCTCTGCTGCTCCCCACCCCTGTCCAAGCCCATTACCAAACCTTTGTGTTTGGCTCCTCCTTTCTCTTTATCCACTTGTCCCCAACCTGCCACTGTCCCCACCTGGCATTGGCACATGGCTTGCACTATAACTTTACACCCAGGTCCTTTTGAGAGAATACTACTTTGAGAGAATACTACTGTCATCTATAGCGTTTCCCAAACACAGAAGTCATCTAGGCACCACCTTAATTACGCACCAAAGGTATTTTGCTTGTATGATTAATGTAACCTATTCTAGCCTTATGAAAACATGCCCAAGTCACTGTCCCCCTTCCCGCAGTACCTGACTTCAGCCCTGGAAATCCCCTATGCCTAACTGACTCAGGAATTCTATAGGAAGATTCACTATGGAACCTAGAATTGTCCTCTTCCTCAGATTGACCTGGACTCCATCTGCAGCTCTCAGCTCCAGTGCCAGGCCTTGAAAGGTTCTCCAGGTCCTCCCATCTATATGCTCATAGATGTTTCATTCTACTGCAGCTACACATGTGTGAACATGTGTGTTTACCACTCAGGCCAGAGCCTATCTGGTTTGTTCCCTATTAAAATGTCAGCATGTGACATATGTACTATGTGGCTCTAAGTAGATGCTCAAGATTTGAGTCATTTGACTAGTGTAAGTCATGCCCCATATTGCCTGCTTTAAGCCTCTTGGGAACACTGTGAAATAAGACTGGATATTTGGGTTCATGTGTTGAGCCCCTAACTACCAGTGTAATGGTATTTGAAGTTGATGCCTTTGGGAAATAATTAGGTTCAGATGCTGTGTTGAGAGTAAAGCCACCCTAATGGGGTTGGTATATTTTTGGGAGGAGGGGGTCCGGTCATGGGGCCTGAACTCTGGGCCTG
>NW_012282093.1:0-2138 GCF_000151885.1 Dipodomys ordii
AAAAAAAAAAAAAAAAAGTTAAAGATAAGCTTTTGTTTCAAAAGTATACAATTTAGCTATCAAAACAACAGAAAGGCATTTACCTTTAAAAAATTACACTGTATAAAATGATAAATATGAAAGGATCTTGGCCATAGCAGTGTTCTATTACACAGACTTTAAAAATTATTTAAACATTTTATCAGTAGAAAACCAGTATATGCAATCATGTATCTATAGTTGGGTGCTGGTGGCTCATGCCTGTAATCCTAGCTACTGAAGAAGCTGAGATCTAAGGACCATAGTTCAAAGCCAGCCTAGTCAGGAAAATCTGTGAGACTCTTATCTCTAATTAACAACCAGAAAACTGGAAGTGGCCCTGTGGCTCAAAGTGATAGAGCACTAGCCTTGAGCAAAAGAGCTCAGGGACAGTGCCTAGGCCCCTCGAGGTCAAGTCCCATGACAAAAAAAAAAGGAATGTCTGTAGTCCTAATCAGGAGGCTGAGATCTAAGGATCACAGTTTGAAGTCGTTGTCAGCCTGGGCAGAAAAATCTGTGAGACTCCAATTAACCACCAAAAAGCTGTAGTAGAGCTGTGTCTCAAGAGGTAGAGGCACCAGCCTTGAGCAAAAAGGACAGTACTCAGGCCCTGAGTTCAAGCTCTAGTACACACACATTAAAAAAACATACAAAGTACAGAAAAGCAATATGCCATCACTGTGTAAAGAAATACACAATCTTTGCACAGACACAGATTATTTCATTGGAAACATAAAAAGGAAAGAACATAAAACAGTCATCTGTGTCTCTGCAAGGGAAACTGAGTCGCTAGGGAATGACTGAATGAAACTCTATCATTGCATGTAAATGAATTTTAAACTATGTGCAAGCATTTCCTAGACAAAAATGAAGTTACAAAAAAAGCAGGCTTGGAAATATTTAATAGAATTCAATATGAAAAGCATTTTATGAGAAAGGCAATTTTCTTAAATTGAACAGTCCACTAAAAATCATGAATCTTTCAAAATACATGAAACAAGTACTTAGAGAAATGCAAGGAGATACAGACAACTGCAGGCAGAAATTTCAAATTAGACAAAAATAACAGCTAACACTTTATATGTGAGCAGCTCTGCACTGTCTGCTTTTCATGCATTATCTAAAGCTTCAGGAAATGTTAGTAATAACTTGGACAGGCCACATACTCATACCATAAATCCTTTGCTCCTGATAAACACAATAAACATGTACTTATAAGATATCCTTTAAAGACATATATTAAGCATCCATTCTTAAAGAAGAACAAGAAAAATCACTACCCCCACGAAACATGGCTGGCAAGAGTGTAATGAAATGAAAACTATTGTTGATTTGGCAACAGCTCTTTAGAAGAATAATTTGGCATTATGTATTGAATCTCCACACTCAGACACAGTAATTTTCTTTCTGATGACTATCCTAAATGAATAATATAAAATATGGGGAGGGGGTGAAAATGTAAGGGGATGAAAGTGTAAGAGTATATTACAAATGCAAATGTTAGAATGAAAAAGATGAAAATGTTGAAATATTAAAGAGAAAAAGCAAGTAAGTCCATCATATTATGTATATTTTATAGAGCTGTTAACCTCCCCCCCCAATCTTTGACATATATTACTTTTTGTGGTAAATCTACAACTTCAAATTTTTACTTTAGGCAGTTTTTTGTTCTGTAGCTGTGTGTGTGTGTGTGTGTGTGTGTGTGTCAAATTTTTACTTTAGGCAGTTTTTTGTTCTGTAGCTGTGTGTGTGTGTGTGTGTGTGTCCACCATGTCTGAAGTTACTCTGTGTGTGTGTGTGTGTGTGTCCACCATGTCTGAAGTTACACTATCCTAGCATAGTTGCAACCTATAATATCTAACCAAAGAGAACAGATAAATCCAAATTCATCTGAAGTCCTCCTTGCCCCTTGCTATGTGGCTTTTTTTTCTTCCAATCCTCTGGCAAATTCATTAGGCCACAGGGGCTTTATTTAGGCAAGTTAAATCCAAACACAATTCTTTTTTTTTTTTGGGTCCAGTCGTGGGGCCTGAACTCTGGGCCTAGGCGCTGTCCCTCAGCTCTTCAGCTCAAGGCTAGTGCTCTACCACTTGAGCCACAGCGCCACTTCTGGCTTTTTT
>NW_012282094.1:0-1693 GCF_000151885.1 Dipodomys ordii
ATGTACATATGACCATATAAGATGATGTTAAGTGAAATGAACCCCAAGATAGGGACACAAGAGGTTTTATCTTTCTTCTTGTTGTTTTATATATATATATATATATATATATATATATAATACTATGTGATTTGTTTCTGCTTCTTTTGTATGTTCTTTCCCTACAGTATAACCCCATTTTCACTGTATTTGATATTGGTGCCCTGCATCTTGTATATACGTTTTTCTAATTTGGGGAGGGGAAAGGAAATAACAAAATGTTGAAATAAGGATACAGGTTGGCCCATTGTAACAATGAGATGTAGAAGACACTATGTTGAAAATGAATTTTACAACTTAGAGGTGGGGAGTTCAGGTGGGGAGGGGAGGTGGGGAGGGAAGAGATGGAAGGGGAAAAACAAAGGAGGGGGTACCAATGCTTGATAGGAAATGTACTCATTACCTTACTCATGTAATGGTAACCCCTCTGTACAGTATCTTTACAATAAAAATATATACAAAAAGTAAGAATTAATCTAAAAAATAGTTCAAATGAAGAGAATTTAAGGAGGGTAGTACTTCCAATGGTGGACTACATTAAAGAATCAGCAAAGATAAGAATTGGGTACAAAAGAAAGTATCACCATGGCTTCAAGTGGTAGAGTGCTAGTTTTGAGCAAAAAAGCTCAAGGACAGCGTCCAGACCCCAAGTTCAAGCCCCATGACTAACAGAAAAGAAGAAAAAATCAGGCACATGAGATTCAGCAACTAGGACTGAAGAATAAGGAGGAGAATGGCATTGTTAGGGCCCAGTAAGACAAGAGCCATATGATAGCAGCATTCTAGCAAGAGCTGAGGCCATGAAAGCTGGCTGCCAAGTTCGCTGTAAGACTAGGAGGAAGGCCACGGTTTCCCTTATTTGCAATATCTAGTGTATGTATGAGTCAAGCGGAAAAGGTCAGATAATGGGATGTCAGGAAAATGAACCCTTAGATATGTATTTTAATGTTTTTTTCTTTCATGCATGTGTTTCTAACGCATTTATAAGACTATCTCTTTGTTGCTTTGTATGTTCCTGCCCCACAGTATAACCCCTCCTTTCACTATATTTGATGTCAGTATAACTTGTAGAGGAGATGGGGAAAAACAAGTCGTTTAAGGATACAGGTGGACCTGTTGCAACAATGAGAAGTACAAGTTGTCATGTCGAAAATGAGCCTTACAACGTTGGTGGGGGAGGGGAGGTGGGGAGGATTGGGGGGGAGGCTGGGAAGGAATGTGAAGGGTAAACAAAGAAGGAGGCTGCAATGCTTGATAAGAAATGTATGTATTATCCTGCCCATGTAATTGTAACCCCTCTGTACTGTATGTTCACAAAAAAAAAGACAAGGAGGAAGGGAAAGGGGGAGTCATAGAGAAAGCATTATAAATTTGGGCAGTTTCTTTCTTTTAAAATATTTTTATTGTAAAGATACTGTACAGAGGGGCACAGTTACATGAGTAAGGCAATGAGTACATTTCCTATCGAGCATTGTTATCTCTTCCTTTGTGTTTCCCCTACTTACTTCTTTCTTTTTTTCCTTCCTTCCTTCCTTCCTTCCTTCCTTCCTTCCTTCCTTTTGAACTCAGGACCTTATGCTTATGCTTTTTTTTTTTTTTTTACTCATAGCTCATGTTTTACTGCTTACACCATGCTTTTAGTCTAGCATTTTGC
>NW_012282095.1:0-2107 GCF_000151885.1 Dipodomys ordii
GAACCCAGGGCCTCATGCATGCAAGGCAAGCGCTCTACCACTGAGCCACCTTCCCAGCCCCAAGATTAGTCTTTTACCAAGTAAATGTTCACTCTAAAAGAGTGATTTAGGAAAAGAGTTCATATGGTAACAATGGAGGACAAGAAGTACCACTGAATTTCACTCATTGTTACGTTATCTCATTTACCCTCAGCTTTTTTCTGCCTTTGGGAAAAAAAGAGTGGCCCATTTGGAATCTAGGTCATAAAGGAGAGGTGAGGATACTAAGGAACCTAGGAAGGGAGGGAGAACTAGGTGCCCTGGAATTGGTCTAGAAAAAATGGCTTCTAGTTGAATGAGGTACACAGACTGTATAAGGAAGAAATGAAATCTCAGTGTGGTCATATAACATTTTATTTCACCCCCAGAAACTAACCCAATCTCCCCACAACAAAGGGATGGTTTGGGCTCTGCTTGAGCACTGCAAGCATGAAGGTTTGACCCCTACCCTTCTTCCCCTCCCTACCTCAGAGTAATACATTATAAATCATTGTCTGTTGTTCAATAAGTGTTCAAAATACCTATGGGGGGAAGTATAATTATTCATGACTAAATTTATCCGAAGTGTCCAATATTGGGGCTGATAGAGAGAATGCTGTCCCTGAAAATAAAGGCCTGGCTTGAGAGGGCCAACTTGCTTGAATGTTAGAGGGGAAAACTTAGCAACAAACAGTACTATTCCTAGCCCTAGGATCTCAGCTAGTCAGTGGATACCTTCTTTCCTGCTTTCTGTTTCCTTCCTGGATCCTTCTGATTTTCTCAGGCAGGCTTCAGAGTTATTTCTGTCCAGTAGCCAGGCCTGCTACAAGATGGACAAGTTGCTGAATGACTTTCTCTACTGAGTCCTGACATGAGGATTCCAGCTACAAATCGCAGCTAGAAGGGAAGGATTATCTTCTGAAACCTAGCTAAATAATAACAAGCTGGAGGTCTGACTTTCAGCTTCAGACCAAATTCTAGTGTGAAACATTTTCTGGAGTCAGATTCAGTAAGAAGAGGGCAAGGTCTCTTAAGGTACCTTGGTCAATTCTGCCAGGCATTTTAATCCAATGATGTTCTCACATCATTTTCACACTCTTTGCTGTGATGTACATAACTAACATTTCTGCCCACCCTCTTCCTGACATGCAACTGATGAGAGGACTAAGGGAAGATGTAGTTCAGGGAGAAAGCAGATCCAGAGTTAGACTTCAAGTCTCCTGTCTCCCCAGTTAGGACTTACTGGTTTCCAGACCTGTTCAGCCCACCCAGTATCTGTCATGAGCCACTCTCTATCCCTTTATCAGTGGAGCAGAGGGTGGGAGCTAGGCCCTCAGTTCGGTAGGTGTGTCCGGCTGCCGAGAGGGGTGAGACACTTGGAAGGCCTCCAAAGCCAGCAGTGTCTTGTTGATATGGTTGATGGTAGGGTAGGGAGTGAGGTCCACATTGAACCTATGGCAGAGAAGTACCTTTTAAGCCAAGGTTTTAGGGAAAGAGAGAGACTTCCCTGTGGATAGTAAGGGTAACAGAGAGGCAGTGACCAGACAGTGTTTATGGGGCTGGCTAGGGAAGGATAAGGAAGGAGCCTCATTCAGAAGTAGCTCTCTGGGAATGAGTAGATGTAGTGCAGTATCATTTGGGGAGTTACCTACTCCTCTTTTTTTTTTTTTTTTTTTTGTTGGTCGTGGGGTTTGAACTCGGCTTGGGCGCCGTCCCTGCGCTCTTCAGTTCAAGGCGAGAGCTCTACTGCTTGAGCCACAGTGCCACTTGGGTTTTCTAGTGGTTTATTGGAGATAAAGAGTCTCATGGACTTTCCTGCTTGGGCTGGCTTTGAACCATGATCCTCAGATCTCAGCCTCCTGAGTAGCTAGGATTACAGGCGTGAGCCACCTGCGCCTGGCTACTCCTCCTTTTTTAACTGCCATGTGTAAAGCCCAGTGCCAAGCATTATAGATGGTATCTCTTCATGTCATAAGATTCTTTTTTTTTTTTGGTCCGATAGTGGGGCCTGAACTCTGGGCCTGGGCGCTGTCCCTCAGCTCTTCAGCTCAAGGCTAGTGCTCAACCACTTGAGCCACAGCGCCACTTC
>NW_012282096.1:0-2918 GCF_000151885.1 Dipodomys ordii
CCTTCCTTCCTTCCTTCCTTCCTTCCTTCCTTCCTTCCTTCCTTCCTTCCTTCCTTCCTTCCTTCCTTCCTTCCTTCCTTCCTCCTCCCTTCCTTCTCCCCTTGCTCCCTTTATCTCTATCCTCCCTTTCTCCTTCTTTCCCTTCTTCCCTTTCTCTCTCCCTTTCTTCCTTCCCTTTCTCTCTTCCATTTTCCTTCTTGTCTTTTTCTTTTTGGTATGGAGTCTTTAACCCAAGGCCACTCTGGTTCTAGATAGTGTAGATTTTTTTCACTTAATTATATTCATTTCAAATTCATAATATTGTCATATTAGCAGGGTAATAAAATGTATCAACATATTTATAGATTATGTAATGTTTAAGTCAGTTTGAACTTATCTGTCTCTTAAAACGCTTTATGATGAAAATTTCCCATACACTTCGTTATAGACTTTTGAAGTGTTTATTGTTATTTATAGTCACCACACTGCAATGTCACAAAGGAACTTCTGTTCTATCTAACTTGTAACTTGGTATGAGGTAATACCACTCTTCCTTTTCTACATTTTATTCAAAGCTTTGTGAAGTGCACATGCACTGATAATTCCAATACCTTCCTTAACTACGCTGAATGTCCTGGAGAAGAATGTTTATGCATTGAAGTGACCAGAGGAACACCAAATTTGGCTACATGTTTCTTAATGAGTAATTATATCCACATAGCAACCACAGAGCAGTAATGTAAGGAAAAGAGAAAGGACAGGTTCATGGTAGATATTAATGATAGACATGACGTTAAGACATAGAGTTCCTTCAGGCTGATGGTACTTGCAAAGTATACTCAGGACATATGGTAAAAAATTTACAGAAATAAATGTATGAGAATTTGTTTAAAATATATAGCTTTTGAGAGATTAATTTTCTTAATATTTTAGAAAATGTATATGTCAAAGAAATTTTGAGATAAAGATTTACTGCATCTATACTATTTTTGATGTTCTCTTTTCATTGGTGTGGTTTCAAGTCTTCATCTTCAAAACTAAGTAGCAAAAGCAATACTGGAGGCATGGATCAAGCAGTAAAGCACCAATGGAACAAGCAAGCCAAGAAAGTGGGAGGTCCAGAGTTAAACCAGGCCTGGGAGGGGATATTTTTCCTTTATATCTTATTTTCAGCAATTTAATTATGATGCTTTTAGTGTAGTTTCCTTCCTTCCTTTTTTTCTTTCCTTCCTCTTTTTCCTTTTCTTTTTTGCCTTTTGTTGTTTCTTGGGATTTGTTAAGCTTTCTGAATCTTTGAGATTATAGTTTTTATTTAATAATAGTAGAATTCTGCAATTATTTCTTCAATTATTTTTATTTTACACTTCTCCATCTTTTATTTACGACAGAGCCAATAGTCTTATAGAATTATGAAGCTCTGTTTTGCATATATTTTTCATTTTTCTTTCCATTGTTTGATTATAGTTTTTATTGTATCTTCCACTTCCTATTTTCCATGTGAACACTGTAGTCTACCTTATCCAATGAATTTTACATTGCAATGTAATTTTTGCTAATAAAAGTCTCATATCTTCAATGTCTTTCTTCATTGAATTTGTTTTCTTTAATTTAAAACACATCTTTATTAACAATGAGATGTACAAGATGTTATGTCGAAAAATGAACTTCAAAACTTTGGTGTGGGGTGGTGGTGCGAGGAGGGGGGACGGGAAGGTATGGGAAGGGGAAACAAAGAAGGAGGCAACAATGCTTGATGAGAAATATACTCATTACCTTGCTCATGTAACTGTAACCCCTCTGTATGGTTTTTTCACATACACAAAAATGTAATCCCCCTCCAAAAAATACATCTTTATTATTCAGTTTAACTCTTTTGAAGTCTTTACCTACTGTTTCCATAATGTCCATCAGTCATCTTTCTGTCAGTATCCAGAGAATATTATCAGAACAAAATAGCACAATATAGATATACTAATATAACAATATGTAAGAACAATATAGACAGAACAAAAAAGAACATAGATTTTTTTTTCTTGGGCTAAAGTTTATATTTTTCTTCTTCTTGGCATGTTTATTAATATTTGATTGGATGAAGGCAGTATGAAGGTCTCATGCTGATTGGTGGTTTTTGTTATATTCCCTTAGTGAGATCTGTGATTTGTTTGGGCCAGTAGCTATACTACCTGAAAATAAGAACTGTCCTTTCTAGACTTACTGGAAACTATATTTCAGTTGGTAAATAGAGAGATTCATTTAAGGCTAGTGTATTCCCAATAAAGGCAATCTTTTCCAGGAAATCTACAGAATGCTCAGTGTATTAGTTTACTGGGCTGCCCTAATGAAAAACTATAGACTGAGTGGGTTAAACAGAAATTTTTTTTTGTACATTTTTCAAAGCCTGGAATTTGAAGATTAAGGTCTTGGCTTGGTTGGTTCTGATATAGATAGATGCCATTGTATTTTCTGTTTTTTTTCTTTTTTCTATGCATACTTAAAAAGAAATTAGTAGGGAAAATAAGAGAGTAAGAGGGAGATGGGGGAAGAGACAGAAGGAGAGAGAGAGACTCTGATATTACTTTGTTTTCTGGTACAGAAACTAGTCAACTTGATTATGAAACCAACAAACAGAAATAGGATGTCTCCTTACTTAAAATCTGTTTTTAGAGTATTTGTTAGTTGAAGTTGAATTACGTCAAGTGTTTTTCGCCCCAGTACCATTAGGATAAGCATATTCTTATCCATGTCTTTAATCTAGTCTCATCTTCAGACTCATTCTGCTACTGTTCTGTTTTTTTTGTTTGTTTGTTTTTGGGTCTGGTCGTGGGGCCTGAACTCTGGGACTCGGCGCTGTCCCTCAGCTCTTCAGCTCAAGGCTAGCGCTCTACCACTTGAGCCACAGCGCCACTTCTGGCTTTTTTCTTTTTGCTTATGTGGTGCTG
>NW_012282097.1:0-1537 GCF_000151885.1 Dipodomys ordii
TCCCGTCCCGTCCGGTGCCGCCGCTGCGCCCCGGGCCGCGCGTCCCGCCGGGCAGCCATGGCGAAGCCCCTGACCGACCAGGAGAAGCGGCGGCAGATCAGCATCCGCGGCATCGTGGGAGTGGAGAACGTGGCCGAGCTGAAGAAGGGCTTCAACCGGCACCTGCACTTCACGCTGGTCAAGGACCGCAACGTGGCCACCCCGCGCGACTACTACTTCGCGCTGGCGCACACGGTGCGCGACCACCTGGTGGGGCGCTGGATCCGCACGCAGCAGTACTACTACGAAAAGAACCCCAAGGTACCAGCGCGGGCCCGGCGGGCGGGACAGGCCCCAGGCGCACGCCCGCCACCCCTCGATCGCCCGGTTCAGTCTCTCAGCGCCCCACCCGAGCCCCTGTGTTGTCTGTCTGTCCGTCCGGGAGCGCCGCCTGGGCAGTAAGTCCCGGGCCTCCCTCGCCTTTCCACTGAACAAACTTTTGGGGAGCGTCTAAGCTCAGCCTTGAACTTAGAGGACGCCTCTTGTCAAGCATGCCGGGAGCCCTTAAACCACTCAAAAGCCCCAACGTGGTCAAGCTTAGTGTTTTAATTCTACACAGAAGTGTAGAATTCCGCAAATACAGTTATGATCCAGGCTTTTAGGGGGTTGCCTAAGTGCGGTGCTGAGGCAAGGCAGACCCCTCCCCCCCACACTCCCCGGAGTTCTAAAGCTTTCTCCATTTCCTACAAGTTGGGGGCTGTGGGCCTGGCAACGCCCTGGATTTTCAGTTGCCTGAGATAAACCCTGTGCTCTGATCCACTCTCTGGAGCCCTGCCCTAGGACTGCCCAGAACTCAGTTCAAGGACTACCACCTTCATCCACTGCCTGGGGGCTGGAGTAGAGACTGTCTGGGTGGTTTGCCACCTCTTCCTAACCCATCTGGGAAGAGGAGAGGTGCTCTCTGCTGGAGGGAGAGTGGGTGGGTCTATAAGGGGAGAGAAAACTGGAAAAGGTGGCTTTTTCCAGTAGGTAGGAGTTAGTGATTGGGAAGTGGAAAATACAAGTAAGTGTTTTTATTTGGAAGCTGTTAGTTGTTGACACTGTTAATTCTGGGCCTGAGCGCTTGCCTTTAGCTTTTGTTTTTTGTTTTGTCCCAAGGCTAGAACACGCCCACTACCACTAGTCTCTGATAAGAGTCTCTCAGACTGGGCGGGCTAGGAACCTTGATCCTCAGTTCTCACTCTCTTGAGTAGATGGGATTACAGGCCAGGAGTCACCAGTGCCCAACTTTCCAATACTTGAATTGTGGGTCGTATGTTGTGAAACTGGATGGTCCCTAAAACTTGAGATGATGTCATACTGTTGCATTTGCAGACTTTTATTGCTTTGGGTGTGTTGGAAATGCAGCAGGTAGCTGACATGAAAGTGAAATGCTGAAGTCACTCATTAGGCCTTTTTTTTTTTTTTTTGCCAGTCCTGGGCTTTAACTCGGCCTGGGCACTGTCCCTCAGCTCTTCAGCTCAAGGCAAGCACTCTACCACTTGAGCCACAGCGCCAC
>NW_012282098.1:0-6407 GCF_000151885.1 Dipodomys ordii
TGCCTGAGGCCCTGGGTTCGATTCCTCAGCACCACATAAGCAAAAAGAAAAAAGGTGGAAGTGGCACTGTGGCTCAAGTGGTAGAGCGCCAGCCTTGAGCTGAAGAGCTGAGGGACAGCGCCCAGGCCCAGAGTTCAGGCCCCACAACCGGACCCCAAAAACAAAATTAAAAAAAAAAAAGTTCATGAGAGAATGATCTCCAATAAACTACCAAAAGAGCTGGAAGTGGATCTTTGGCTCAAGTGGTAGAGCACTAGCATTTAGCACAAAATTTCTGATATATTAACCAGGTCCTAAGTTTAAGACCCAGTACCAACACACACACACACACACACACACACACACACACACACACACACAAATATCACAAATACCTTTATTTTGTCAAGTAGCTAACAAACAGTAGCCTAATTATAGAGATTTCCTCTCCTGTTTATGCTTTTGCTGGGGCTTGACCTCAGGGCCTCGGTGCTGTCCTGGGCTTTCGGCTCAAGGCTAGTGCTCTACCACTTTAGCCGCAGCTCCAATTAAAATTTTTGCTCCATTTAATTAGACGTAAGAGTCTCATAGCCTTTGCTGCCTGGATGACTTTGAAACCTGGTCCTCAGATCTCAGTTACCCCAGTAGCAAAAAGCTCAGGACGGCGCCATTATAATATTCAACCTCCATATGTGAAAATGGAAACAGAGAATGAGCAAAGAGGGGTGGAGGGGACATGGGGGGAAGGATGAGGGGTGAGATGATCCACATGCATGGCACTCAGAGCCTGACAGGCTGAAGGGAAATCCCCTGGACGATCAATGATCTCCACATGAACACTGATTTTTCTTAGGTAATACAGACATTAGGGGCAATAATGTCAGGTAGCAGAAGTCATTTTGTGTGTGTGTCTCTTTCAAGTACTTGACTGGTTAGTATTTTCCTGTTTTTCCTCTTTTCAGTTTGAAGAAGTAAACAGGTGGCGTAAAAGGAATGTATTGTGAATATGTGACATAGGACCAACACATTTCTTATGATTACTGTTCATTGATAAAAAAATTATTTTGCTTCAGAACATGTCCTAGAGTTGGAAGAATCTAGATGTTCACGTGTGTCTCCTAGATCACACAAATGGAATAAAAGTGCTATGACCAGATTCCTGCCTCTCTGAACATTTGTATCTTTCCATTTTCTTCTTGTTGTTGAGGGTAAGCGAATAAGCCAGTGGCCAGGCCCCAGTGGCTCACTCCTATAATCCCAGCTGCTCAGGAGCTGAGATCTGAGGATGGAGGCTCCGCATCAGTCCAGGCAGAAAAGTTGGTGAGACTTCTGTCTCCAGTGGACCAGCAACGAGCTGGAAGCGCAATTGTGGCTCCAGGAGGAGAGCACTTGCTTTGAGTGAACACGGCTCAGGAACAGCACCCAGGCCCTGAGTTCAAGCCCCAGCGCCAGCAAGCACATCAAAAAGAAAGCCAGTCATGTCTGAACTCAACATACAGTCCAGGTTCTGTTCAGCATCAGAACAGTATTTCCTTGTGAAATCTAGAATTCTCTTTTAGTCTATTTACTGACATATTGTTGCTGGTCATGGGCCTGGACGCTGTCCTGAGCTTTTCCTCTCAAGGCAGGCCCGCTACCAGATGGGGACACGGGTTGATCCATTTCCAGTGGTTTTTTGGAGGAAAGAGTCTCATGGACTTTTCTGTCCAGGCTGGCCTCCAACCCTAATCCCTAGATCTCAGCCTCTTGAGTAACCAGGATGATGAGCCTTAGCTGCTGGCAACTGATGGAAATCTAGAGTTTTAAATTAAGTATCTTTCCTGCTTTGCCACAGATCAACCTGGAAATTTTCAACCTTCTAGAAAACCAGAGAATATTAAGTCCAGCAAGATATGGAAAGCAGAAAGACACAATAACCAACCGGGATTTATTCTCATGATACAGGTTCATGAACACTTTGAGAAAGATGAGGCAGAGGAAATCATCATTCCAATAGATGTAGGAAAAGCTTTTGTTGAGCAAAACATTAGCCAAACATGATAACGTTTTTGGTGTTCTTTTCCTGGAGCTTGATCTCAGGGAATGGGCTCTGTCCATGAGCCCCTTTGTGCTCAAGGCTAATACTCTACCACTGGACTTCCAGCTCCACTTCTGACTTTCTCTTGTTATGTGGCACTGAGGAGTCGAATCCAAGGCTACACGAATGCTAGGCAAGCGCTCTACCACTCAGCCACATTCCCAGCCATCATGACCTTTATCAATCTGTGTTGTCTATCAGAGATCCTACTAGTGAAATAGGCAGAAGAGACGAAAGAATACAGAAAGAGGATGAAATAAAAGAATGGAAAACAAGTAAAACTGTATTTGTAGTGATTACAAATATATTTGTAAGAACCACGGTAATTTCACAAGTATTTCGAATAAGGGTTGTCTTACTGTCACTCAATAAAAACAAACAAACAAACATAGAAATCAACAACATTAGCCCTATACCAGTAGCTCACACCTTTAATCCCCACTACACTGAGGATCACAGTTCAAAGCCAGCCCAGGTAGAAAAGCCTGAGACTCCTACCTCCAATTAACTGCCAAAAAGATGGAGGTGGAGCTATGACTTCAGTTGTAGAGCTAACATTGAGCAAAAGAGCTCAAGCCCCAGATACAGGTAATATTGTCCAAAAGAGACATACTCATTTACTTGACTTAGATCATTGTAACCCCTCTATACATCACCTTATAATAACAATTGAAAATATTAAAAAAAAAGAGAGAAATCTACCACATTTCTACATACCAGCAATGAATAACTGGACGTAACATTTGAAGTGTAAGATTCCTGGAAAAGGAAGGTGTGACTCAAGTGGTAGAGCTCCAACCTTGAAATAAAAACTAGTATCAACTCACACACACAAATACACAGAGGGGCAGATGGAAGAAATTGTCCAAGTCCAGGTAGATCTTGCAGTAAGCCCATGAGACTCTTATCTACAATTAACTACAAACAGCTAGAAGTGGAGCTGTGGTTCAAAGGGTAGAGGGCTAGCCTTGGGTACAAAATCCCAGGGACAGCCTCCAGGCTCTGAGTTCACTATCCAGGACACAAGCACACACATACCCCAGTAGAAAACCACCATCACTACCAACTACTCAGAAGGCTGAAACTTGGAAGTCCCAGTTCTAAGCCAAGTCTGGCAGACAAACCTCCCAAACTCCACCTCTAGCTAACCAACAAAATGCTGGAGTGGAGGCCTGACTCAAAATGGTAGAGGTCCAGCCTTGAGCAAGAAAGTTTGATCTTGAATTCAAACCCCAGTATCAACAGAAACAAAACAAACCTAGATTCTGCACTGACATGTGTTGTGATAAGAAAGAGGAAGAGAGTTTGGGGAAGAAAAATGTTTCCTTATGCCACAGTCACGCATTCCTGCCTGATATTACAGATGGGTATTTGATCAGCTCAGCTCATTTAGCAACATTCAGGCTGGTGAAGTTAGATTTCTGCTAATGATTGCAAAGTGTCAACTTCCACATACTGTCCAACATGCAATTGTCAGCTCTCCCTTCTCTTAACAAGACCATTTCATTCCATGTGCCTTCCATATTCCTCCTTGTGTGTAGAAGAAATTACTTATACTGAGGTATATTTCCAGAACTCAGAAAAGACAGAGAAGATCCAAGAGTCTGACAAAATGGAGAAAAATGTAAACATTTTGACTTATGAATGTGTGGTAATCTGGGTTCAGTGATTGTGTAGGCATATTATTCAATTTGAATTTTTTATTAACTCCCCCAAATCCTTCTCTTTTTGTCAAGCTCTGGTTTGAAATCAATGATCATCAATCAATCATTTATGAACATTCTACTTTTGAGTATTACAGTCAAGGTGTAAGGTATTCTTGAAGTTGTACAAAGTGTTCCACTTCTGTGGCTCAAGATTGTATGTTGTCCAGAAAAATCAACTTTTAATTTATTTTGTCATTCTATTTTTCATTTCATTTGTGTAAAGAAATGTAAAAGAAAGAAGAGGGAGGCTGGAAAGGTTGGGAGACAGAGACAGGGATGCAGATGAGGATGGACAGAGAGACAGAGACCAAGGCAGAGACACAGGGACAGAGAGAGAGAAAGGGACAGAGAGACAGAGACATACAAAGAGAGATGAACAGAAAGAGACAGAGGGTCTCAGAGACAGAGGGAGAGAGATGGAGGGACAGAGAAAGATAAAAGACAGAAATATTGAGAGAGACAGAGACACTGAGAAAGACAGAAGAAGACAGAGAGAGGAGGGACAGAGTGATGAAGAGAGAGATATGATATTTTACCACCTGTAGTGTTCTCTCCTGTGCTAATTTATATTATCCACAAGACCCAAACTCTGTGTGCATGTGTGTGCGTGCATGGGTGCCTCTTTTCCAGTGCTGGGACTTGAATTCATGTCCAAGAGCTCTCTTGACTTTTTCCACTCAAGGCTGGTGCTCTACCACTGAGCCACAGCTCCACTTCCACGGTTTTGCTGGTTCATTGGAAAGAAAAAGTCTAAATGGACCTGCCTGTCTGGGCTGGCTTTGTATCAGGATCCTAGATCACTGGCTCTGAGTGTCTGAGATTACAGGCATGAACTACCAGTGCCTGACCTAAAATAATCTCCTGAATTTCTAATTCTGACATACGCTAAAATCTTGTCTCTGTCATTCTTTTCAGTGAAGGTCATTTTCCTCCATCTAAAGAAATGAAGTTTCAGAATTTTTATTTTTCAGTTCTCTCTGGCTACAGTGACTTCACTATCAACTGTGAGGTGTAAGACTGAATTCCTAGGTTTCAAAGTATGCTTAGACTACCATGGTTTCCTAGAATACATTTGTTCGAAATAACCTTCACATACCCAAACTGATGAGCAGCTAAGGATCACTCGTGTGAGCTTCCCATACCAGGCATGGAAGGGTTTGGGATATCATAATTTTATGTGGTTTATTCAGTTATTCAGAGGAAGTTCATTGTTAACATCTTCACACAGGTAAAGGCTGAACTCCAGGTAATTTCCCTCTCTTCCCTCCTTTCCCTGTCCCCTTCACCCTGAAAAATAGCATCTCTAACAGATCTTCTCATTCCAGTTTTATAGTTGCAAATAATCTGTTGCAAGTTTTCTGTCTTTTTACAACACAAGTTTTTACCTCAACGAGCTGGATTTTCAAGATGCAGTAGACTCCCAACCTTGACTTATTGACATGAAACCCCTTTATATAACTACATCCTTTCTTAAAGCCTGGTTTTAGGTATTCATACATTATACAATCATGTACATGGGTGCTACAGACAGAATGGAAATTCATGTCAGTAAAACAAGTGTTTGTGCTCTTTTTCTTTATTTGTATATTTGGTGCCGTTGCTGGGGCTTGAACTCAGGACCTGGATGTTGTACCTGAGCTTTTGTGCTCAAGGTTAGTTCTCTACCAATTGAGCCAAACCTCCATTCCTAGTTTGTTGATGGTTAAGAGGAGATAAGAATCTAATGGATGTTACTGTCCAAGCTGGCTTTAAACCACAATCCTCAGCTCTAAGGAATGAGCCACCAGCCTCTGGTTAGTAATTCCATTTAGCAACTTGGCTGAGGTGTACAGAATCAGGGTGAGTTGTCTGTGGCTGTGCTTTAACTTTGCTCCCAGGGAAATTAACCTTTGCTGGTGATAAATGATGGTTAATTCACTGATCAGTCTCTGAACATCTGCCTCATTGCTTTGTTCCTCAAGTCTAATTGAGACTGAAGACAGCATACTGCTGGCCACACCAAACAGCAGCCATGGATCTTTTCTCCCTGGGTGGAAGATTTTACTGAGTTTCTGAGAAGTGAAGGAATTTTCCTCCCCTTTCCCTTTTCCTTCTGGTCTGGTCCATTGGTGCTTTTTTGCTCTAGGCTGCATGGATCTCAACCAGATGAGCCGTAGCACCACTTGTGGCTGGTTTCTAGATAATGTAAGAGAAGAGTGTCACAGACTTTCCTGCCCTGGCTGGCTTCAACTCCTAATCCTCAGATCTCAGCCTTCTGAGAAGATGGTATAGGCCTCTTGTGCTCCCCTGGAACCACTGATTAAGTTCATTTTCAGCATGGTGTCTTGTACATCTCATTGTTACAACGGGTCAACCTGTATCTTTATTTCAGCATTTTGTTACATCCTTTGCCCTCTCCAAATTATAAGATGCAGGATGCTGGAATCAAATAAAGTGAAAATGGGTTCTACTGTGGGGGAAGAACATACCAAAGAATCAAAGAAATCACATAGTACATTATAAGTATATTAAAAACAACAGCCAGCAAGAAAAAGCCACTTGTGTCCCTGTATATACACACACACACACACACACACACACACACACACACACACACATATATATATATATATATATATATATATCACATTTTCTTGATCCATTCA
>NW_012282099.1:0-1053 GCF_000151885.1 Dipodomys ordii
AGAGTTCAAGCCCCACGACCGACAAAAAAAAAAAAAAGAGAAGACTCTGAGTGAGAGTACATGGCCCTGAGTACTTGCACACATGCATGCACACGCACACGCGTGCACACACACACACACACACACACACACACTCCCATAATCATCAGTCCAAGTCCAATGGGTCTTTCCAGAAAATTATCAAGTCTGAGTGATCCTAAGAACTCCTGAACTGGTGGCCAACTGGGAGCTCCAGAGCTTGCTGCTGATTCCTGAGTAGAGATGGCCCTCAGTTCTAAAGGTTGCCCAGACTCAGAGCAGATGTTAGGGGTCAGCAGGCAGAAGTGGTGGCTGGCTTTGGACCAATGGCCTTTGGGATCCTGTGAGCTCTGAGCATCTGAGCTCTTACCTGTAAGGTCCATCCCAGGTAGGCAGGGCAGACTCCTCCTTCCTCTTGGCTAAGTTTCCACCCAGTACCTGTCACCTCCCCCTCCTCCAAGGTCACATTCTGGGCCACTGCTGGTCATACCTCCCATTGGACTGTGGAAGGGTCCTAGGCCCTGAGGTCATATCTGCATCCAATGTGGCCACACCTTTCCCACATCTGGCCACACCTCCTCCCCTCTGCCCCTGCCCCCTGCTCCCCCAGCCTCTGGGCTAGGTAAGTCCTGGCCCAGGGGTGGCAGGCCCCTTTTTGGCCATGTGCTCTCCACCATGCATGGCCTGGCAGCAGTTCAGAAATAAAACTTCTCAGGGTTGAGAAGGTGGCTCAGGGGTACAGTGCTTGCCTCGCATGCATGAGACCTTGGGTTCAATTCCTCAGCACCACATAAGCAGAAAAAGCGGAAGTGGCGCTGTGGCTCAAGATCAGGCCCCACAACCGACAAAAAAGAAAGAGAGAGAGAGAGAAAGAAAGAAGAAAAAAGAAAGAAAGAAAACTTCTCTTCCTGCCTGAATACCACATGGTGTTCTCATTTATCAGCTACCTACTTTATTTCTTTTGGGGGGGTCCAGTTGTGGGGCCTGAACTCTGGGCCTGGGCGCTGTCCCTCAGCTCTTCAGCTCAAGGCTAGC
>NW_012282100.1:0-2377 GCF_000151885.1 Dipodomys ordii
TCCCTCAGCTCTTCAGCT
Organism: Dipodomys ordii; assembly: GCF_000151885.1. Lineage (NCBI taxonomy): Eukaryota > Metazoa > Chordata > Mammalia > Rodentia > Heteromyidae > Dipodomys > Dipodomys ordii. The sequence goes on from NW_012282100.1 coordinate 19, forward strand.
CAAGGCGAGCGCTCTACCACTTGAGCTACAGCGCCACTTCCAGTTTTCTGGTGGTTTATTGGAGATAGGAGTCTCACAGTCTCTCCTGCCCAGGCTGGCTTTGAACCCCGATCCTCAGATTTCAGCCTCCTGAATAGCTAGGATTACAGGCGTGAGCCACCAGCGCCCGGCTCACTTCTGGCTTTTTCTAATTATGTGGTGCTGAGGAATTGAACCCAGGGCCTCATGTATGCAAGGCAAGCACTCTACCACTGAGCCACCTTCTCAGCCTCACTTACGATAACTTTTGACAAGTTTAGGGACAGGGTGCACCTCACCCTTACTTAAAGGCAGTTATAATTTGGAATGGATTTATAACTCTGGTACAGAATTATAGCATAGCCTCTTAAAAGTGAAAACTCAAATGCCATTTATCCAAATAATTATACATTATAATTAATCCATTAATAATTTTCCTACCAAAGCAGTTTCAAACTATGGACCTTGAACTCCTTCTTGGGAGTCTTCAAGACCTGGAAGATGTGATTACCTTAATGATTGCTCCTTGCACTGACATTGGCAATGAGGAGAAAAGCAATAGTGAGGAGAGTAGCACTAGCTCATCAGAAAGAATCAAGGCAGTGACCAGAAAACATACTAACAGTCAATGTACCCTCTATCCTCATTTTGTCACTCCACTCTTAATTTTTTCACTTTATTATACTATAAACCAAGAATAAATATACATACTGATCTCACTGAAAAATGTTCATAATGAAGCAGGAAGTTTTTTTAAATTCCAGCCTCAAACACATTTTGTTTTTTTGAAGTCATCATATCATTTTATTTATTTATTTATTTCCTGTCAGTCGTGGGGCTTGAACTCTGGGCTTGGGCAATATCCCTCAGCTCTTCAGCTGAAGGTGAGTGCTCTACCGCTTGAGCCACTACGCCACTTCTGGTTTTCTAGTGGTTTATTGAAGATATGAGTCTCATGGACTTTCCTGCCCAGGCTGGCTTTGAACCATGATCCTCAGATCTCAGCCTTCTGAGTAGCTAAGAATACAGGCGTGAGCCACCAGTGCCCAGCTTTCAAATCATTTTATTTTACATGGCCTTTTTTTTTTTTTTGGTCATAGGGCCTGAACTCTGGGCCTGGGCACTATCCCTCAGCTTTTCAGCTCAAGGATAGTGCTCTACCACTTGAGCCACAGTGCCACTTCCAGGTTTTTCTGCTTATGTGGTGCTGAGGAATCAAACCCATGGCCTCATGCATGCAAGGTAAGCACTCCACCACTAAGCCACCTTCGCAGCCCCATGGCTTTAAAAACAAAACAAAATGTAGACTAAGAGCTATTTTAGATTTACAGAAAAATTGAGGGAAAAGTCCAGAAAGTTCTCTAGATATATGTTCTTTTTATTTTTGTTACTGTCCAAACAATATTCTATTAATATCTTGCATTCGTGTGGTATTTATTATAAATGATAGGCCAATATTGGTTATTAACCAAAGTCCAAATTTTAGGGTTTATTCTAAATTTTGTAGATGGTGTGTGTCTATGTGTTTGTATTCGCTTGCATTTGCGTGTGCGCACATGTTATTCCTAGGTCTTGAACTCAGGGTCTAGGTACTGTCCCTGGGCTTTTATGCTCAAGGTTAGTGCTCTACTACTTGCGCCATAGCTCCACTTCTGTCTTGTAAACACATCTTTTAATATTCTACCTAACAAAAAGGGAAATATATATCAATCCTTGGCATAGCCAAGTACAACAGTGGTCTCAAAAAAAGCATGTGATTCAGTTGTGAATGAATGGACTGCTTTTTTATGGAACAACATTTTTTTCTTCAAAGAACAGTTAAATATTCAGAAGTAGTAGAACACCAAGCCTGTCAGCCTGTCACTTTAAGCAATTGCTTTTAATCTTTGTAACTAATGACAAAGTTTGAGCTTTTAAAGAAAAGTTACATTTGGAAAAAAAGTGTGTATACATGCCCATAAGTTCAAAAGCTTCAAGTATTTGAAGACTTTTTTAATAGGTTGTGACACTGACAAGTATGTTCTGTTAATATTTTATAAGGATATACTCCAACATCTAAAAAAATTGATATCACTCAATGAATTGGTATTCTACAAACATTCACTGTATTATGATACAAAATCATGTATGGATAAAGGGTTCATTTAAAGTACAAGACAGATCAACAATTTTAATGTAACAGTACAATAAGTTCATTAATTATGGTTACAACTGTCACACTGCAACTAAGCTTTAAGAAATTACCTACACAGAATTTTTTTTTTGGGGTACGGTTGTGGGGCCTGAACTCTGGGCCTGGGCACTGTCCTTCAGCTCTTCAGCTCAAGGCTAGCGCTCTACC
>NW_012282101.1:0-2573 GCF_000151885.1 Dipodomys ordii
CTCCACAAATTATACCGACATCAAATATAGTGAAAGCAGGGGTTATACTGTGGGGGAGGGACATACAAAGCAACAAAGAAATAATCTTATAAATGAGTTAGAAACAAATGCATTTCTTTTTTAAAAAAGAAATTTAGAACAATGTACAAGCAAAGAGGGAAATCAGGAAAACAACTCCATTTGCAATTGCCTCAAAAAATATAAAAAACAAACCTAACCAAGGAGGCAAAAGACCTTTTTTTGGTAGGGGGGTCCAGTCATGGGGCCTGAACTCTGGGCCTGGGCGCTGTCCCTCATCTCTTTAGCTCAAGGCTAGCGCTCTACCACTTGAGTCACAGCACCACTTCCGGGTTTTTTCTTTTTTGCTTATGTGGTGCTGAGGAATCAAACCCAGGGCCTCATGCATGCAAGGCAAGCGCTCTACCACTGAGCCAACTTCCCAGCCCGGCAAAAGACGTTTATAGCAAAAACATTTGAAGAAAGCAAAGATGACATCAGGAAATGAAAAGACCTTCCATGTTCACAGATAGGTAGAATTAATATTGTAAAAATGGCCATATTGTCAAAAGTGATCTACAAATTTAACACAATCCCCATCAAAATCCTGATGTTCTTAACTGAGATAGAGAAAAAATTCATATGGCACAACAAAAGACCTTGAATAGCCAAAGCAATTCTAGGCAATAAAAGTAATGCTGGTAATAGCACAATGCCAAATCTCGAGCTCTACTACAGAGCTAGTTATAACAAAAACAGCTTGGTATTGGTACAAAAATAGACCTGAGGATCAATGGAACAGACTAGAAGACCCAGAAATATAAACCATATACTCACAGTTATCTGATATTTGATAAAGGAGTCAAAGATTTACAGTGGAAAAAAGATCACCTCTTCAACAATTGGTGTTGGGAAAACAGGGTATCCATATGCAGAAATATAAAGTGGATCCCAATTTGTCACCATGCATTAATATCAATTGAAAGTGGAGACCTCAATGACAGACCTGAAACTGAAATTACTGTAAGAAGGAGTAGGAGAAACACTAAGAACTTATAGGCATAGGCAGAAACTTTTTGAAAAGAGTTCCAGAGGCACAGCAGATGGAAAAGAGACTTGAAAAATGGAATTTCATCAAAATAAAAGGTTTCTGCACAGCAAAGGACAAAGTTACTAAAATATAAAGCTAACAAAGGCCTAATATTCAACTAACCACTGCCAAAGCTAATAAACCATTCACTAAGTGGGCGAAGGACCTACAAAGAAACTTCTCTGAAGAAGAGGGAAGAATGGCAAAGATATACATAAGGAAATACTCCACATCCCTGGCCATACAGGAATTACGAATCAAACCAAACCTGAAATGCCATCTCACCCCAGTTAGATTGGACAACATTGTGAATTCAAACAACAAATGTTGGTGGGGACAGACATGGAGGAAAAGGAACCTTATTGTACTGTTGCTGGTAATGTAAACTAGTACAACCATTCTGGACAGCAGCCTGGAGAACCCTCAAAATACTAAACATAGACCTTCCCTACAACCCAGCCGTAACCCTCCTGGGCATCTATCCAGAACATGACAAGCCAGGATACCATAAAGACACTTACATATTCATGTTCATTGCTGTACTATTCACAATAGCCAAGTTGGGGAAACAGCCCAGATGCCCTACAGCAGATGAATGGATCCAAAAAAATGTGGTACCTGTACACTGAAATGTCAGACAATCATTAGAAAGAATACTTTGTCATTTATAGGAATATGGATGGACCTAGAACAAGTCATGTTAAGTGAGGTAATCCAGGCTCAGAGAGACAAATGGCTCATGTTTCCCTCATATGCAGAAGCTAGACTTAAATACATGGGGACATGATAAATTAAACAGGGCTCTTGGCATTCATACACAATGAGAACAAAATGTACACTCTTAGGACAGGATCAGATGGCACAATGCCTATGTGCATCTGATCATACAAAATATTTATTAAAATGAACTACAGGAAAGAGAAACTAGAAGTTTTTTTTCTTTGTTGCTTTTTTCTGTTTTCTTTTCTTTTGTTTGCTTATCTGTCTTTGGGAGGATAAGGTGGGGAACAGAACTGGAAGGGCAAAAGGTGAGAAAATGCAGCAGTGTTACTCATTAGACACTATGTTGAAAATGAACTATACAACTAGCAGGTGGGGATGAGAGGGAAAAATTGGGAGAGAGTGAGGGAAAAAAAAAGAAATGTACTCATTGCCTGATTTGTGTACTGTAACCCCTCTGTACATCACCTTTATAATAACAAAAGGTAAAAATTTTAAAAATTACCCAAATAGATTAGCTTTAGAATCTTTCTAAAATGAAATTGAGTCAATGAGAAAAGTACTTGATATCGTATGTGTATCAGAGTACACACAGAGGAGAAATACAAGCATATCCCAGAGAGTTTTTTTGGAACATATATGTTTCCATAAAGTAAACCAATAGTACCTAGAAAAATGAAGAAATTTTTCTTACAAGAAAATATTCTGAAAAAAAAAAGAAAATATTCTGGGGGCTGGGAAGGTGGCTCAGTGGTTGAGCGCTTGC
>NW_012282102.1:0-2002 GCF_000151885.1 Dipodomys ordii
TAGGGTTTCTCCTATTCCATCCTGTAATGTTTTCAGAGTGTCTGCTTTGACTCTGAGGTCTTTGATCCATTTGGAGTTGATTCTGGTGCAGGGTGATATAGAAGGATCTAGCTTTAGTTTTCTACAAGTAGTTAACCAATTTTGCCAGTACCATTTACTGAAGAGGCTGCCTTTCTTCCATTCTATTGTTTTAGCTCCCTTATTGAAGATCAGATGGCTATAGGTCTGTAGGTTCATTTCTGGGTTTTCAAATCTATTCCATTGGTCCTGAGGTCTATTCTTGTGCCAGTACCAAGCTGTTTTGATTACTATGTTTTTATAATAGAGTTTGAAATTTGGAATTCATATTCCTCCAGCATTGCTCTTTCTGTTGAGGATTGTTTTTGCTATTCGGGGTCTTTTTATTGTTCCATATAAATTTTTGGATTGCCTCTTCTATTTCCTTGAAGAATGAGGTTGGAATTTTGATAGGTATCACATTGAATTTGTAGATAGCCTTGGGAAGTATTGCCATTTTCACGATGTTGATCTTTCCAATCCAGGAGCATGGGAGTTTTTGCCACTTTCTGTTTTGATTTTCAGGAGGAAGTTTTAACCTTGTACAAAATTGAGAGAATTTCTGCTGTTCTGAAGGACTAAAGGTTTTTTTTTTTTTTATAGCATTCAGCCAATTAGATGAGGCTTGCCTATACTGTGGAAGGAAATTGGTATAATTTAGTGTCTATGGACTCAAGTGTTATTCATATTAAAAACAAATGCCTTCCCCACAACATCTAGATTGATGTCTAACCAAACCCTAGAAGAACTCACAGTGCTCATATTCCTAGTGGGTAATCGAAGCAGAAACAAAAAAAAACTCATTTGTTTACAAATGGATGAGTGTTATCTCCAGATTATTTTCAGAAAGTAAATTGTTAGGACTGTGTAAGAACTCATGTTCTTAAGGTAGTGCCATTGGTCCCAGGCCATTCCATCTTCTTTCCTCTTCTAGAAGCTACCTCAGGCCAGCTGTAGTGTTGCTGCTGAGTTATTCAGGCTGAAAGACTGGGATCTTCAGATTGAGTAGAGGAGTAAGCATTAGATTTCCACAAAATACAAATGACCATGGAGTTAAATTAATCGTACTAATTACAAATCAGAAGATAATAGAAGAGTCCAGAGACACTCACAGACCTGCCCATGATCATCACATATCTACCAATGTTTTCTTTTGAAGAAAAGCTGAATCTCAGTTAAAAAAAATCAGTTCTCTCAATTTCCAGGGTAGTAATCTGAAATTTCCACTTAATAGCAGAACGGGCCCAGTGAAATGAACAACTTACTCTTATCTTCAACCCAAAATACCATCACTACTATCTAGTACTTCAATTACAAGCAAGCTATGTCATCAACAAACTAGGATTCCACTTCATTTAAAGTGGAAATGAATGAAGCCATTCTATCATGTGCCATCCACCATTTGTATAAATGGACTTATTACGAAGCCTTTCTAATAAATCCTGAATTTATTTATATTTTGATGACCACTTCTTTAATCATTTTTAGCCACTCCTTACAGTAAGCTATCATTATATTTTAGAATTATAGAATATAAAAAACACTTACATTGAAGTCTTTCCTCAAGGAAAAACAAATTACAAAACATAATTTATTCTGTTTTTATGGTTCAAAGGAGAAATATCCATATCATATCTTCATATAATACAATATCATAAGATATTGTCTTATTTACCTAATAGATAATATTCAATACAATTCATTTCATTGAAAGCCTTCTTAAAGGTTTATGCATAATATATGCTTCTAAAAGTAGCAGGAAATGTAATGATCCTACAGCTAAGAGATCTTCCTGTCTGTGACATTTTCTCCAGTCTTCCCTCCCTCCCTCCCTTCCTCCCTTCCTCCCTTCCTCTCTCCCTCCCTCCCTCCCTCCCTCCCACCCTTCCTTCCTTCCTTCCTTCCTTCCTTCCTTCCTTCCTTCCTTCCTTCCTTCCTTCCTTCC
>NW_012282103.1:0-3826 GCF_000151885.1 Dipodomys ordii
GACAGGAAGGAAGGAAGGAAAGAAGGAAGGAAGGAAGGAAGGAAGGAAGGAAGGAAGGAAGGAAGGAAGGAAGGAAGGAAGGAAGGAAGGGAAGGAACAAAGGACGGAAGGAAGGAAGGAAGGGGAGGAACAAAGGACAGAAGGAAGGAGAGAGGATTACATGAACCAATTGTGTGACCCCAAATATGGTTACAAAACAAACACACTTGAGTTTTACTAGCTACATCTCCTCATTCCCATATTGATAACATCTGGTCATCTTCCAAGCATATTCTTCTTTGGGCATTAGTAGATGCCCTCTGGAAGGAATTGTGCCATGTCAGCTACTGAACCAGTCAGGTTGCCTGCAGACAGTGTTGTCTGCAGATCACCTGTGTACTTGCTTTGTCCTTGCAGCAAACTATGTGTTGTTTCTGAGCCTGGACGTCCCATGTTCCCCTGCCACTGAGCACTGCTCTCTAACAGATCCCCACTCCATGCGGATCATCATATGCCATGCTCTTTTTACTGATACAGTGTAACTAGGCACAACAGAAACAACAGTTTCTGAAGTATTTCTGCATATATTTCTGCAATATATAATCATAAACCCTCATACTCACTTTCTGGTCCAGCTCAGGAATTCCTGTAATCTTCCATCACCAATATTTACCCTCCTCTACATAGAGAAAATGGATTTATAAACCTGGTTCAAGTTTAGTTCAGACAGTGCTTTTCACCCCCATGCAAATCTGGATACTAACACACTCTAGGAACTGTCACACTAATAACACAGCTCTGACCTAGCAAGGCCAACTGAGTCATCATATTACATATACCTAGGGGTGGTTTTAACAGCACCTGGTGTCACTAGCTCTGTTTTTCTCACTGACTGAACCTGGTTCTTGTTCCTTGGCTGGAGACTGCTCAGAGGATCATTCTGTATAGAGAACAGCAAGGATGAAAGAGCACGTGTGTAGAAGAAAGCTTTGCTTCGGTTCCATAGCAGATTGTCACTGAACTTTGAACAAAGAATAAAATGAAATTTCTGGTGCAATTATCCACCACATTTCTGTCAATTCTTACTCTTCCCTGTCTCTATAGTCTCTATAGTCTCTCCTTCCCCACCTCAGTCAGAATATAGTTGCACCAACTGCAACTAACCAGCACAATTGTAGATGATGACTAATACTGAATTATTCAAATTAAAGGCTTGGGATATGGAATCATGAGTTTAGCAGCAAATCTTTATTGCTGTTAGGAATAACTGCATCCCCAGTACTGAGCTAAGTGTGTTACACTCACATGACAGGGACTTTATATCACATTATCTACTTTACAGAGAAGAAGTCAAAGCCCAGCAGAGATTGTGAGTAGCACAGGTTCACAAAGATGAATATGAGGACTCCTAGGGACAGAGAAGAAATTAATGAACCTGTCACAGCCACTTCTAGAAAGAGGACGAACTATGCAATAGTCAGCCTTCCTCATCTGTCCAAAATCTCCTGAGGCTGGCTAACACCACAACACTTTGTGTCCCTTACAGGGCACCATCCCACCTGTGTATGTGGGATACATTAAATGGTTTACAATATATTAGACATGAGAAATTAACAAAGAAATCAAGGACTTTCTCTAGGAGAATCTAGGCTCTGACCACAACAAACTCGAAACTTCAATCACCATTAAGCATCTATTTAAGATTGCTGCCTTCCTTAAGGTCTAAATCATGCGCACATGAATTCCACCATATCCTTCCACAATCACATTCCAAACCAAATAAAACCATTCTAAAAAAGAAATCTCCATAAAGCAAAACCACAGGTTTTGAAGGCTGCCAAGAACTCAGGCTGTTGACTCAGCTCCTAAGCACTCCAAGTTCTTTCTGAGATGAGAGGTATATTGATTCAGAAGCCCAAAGCTCTCGTTGCGAATTCTGACTGCTTCATCTTTCCTTCAGTGCCTTGCAAGTAGATGCAGTTCTGCAGTTCTATTCTTTCTATTCATACCACTTCTAACCATGCATTCCAGCAGGTTTCTGCAGGCCCAGGCTAACAAAAGAGTTCAGTGTACCTCAGATCTCTCTTGTGGTTACCCCATCAGGAATGACAATCCACATTTGTATAATGCTTGGCATTTTATAAGGGATTTTCACATTTATTACCACACTAGAGCCTCATATTGTATTTGTGAGTGAAATAAATCGAATATTGACATTTTCATATCAGAGCTATGGAAATGGGCATTGAGAGAGAAAAGGACATTCACTCCAATAGCTGGAACCCGTGAGAAGAGGCGCCAGGCTTGGAATGCAGATGTTAGGGCTCCTGCTGCAGAGGCTTGCAATCCACAACACTACCACCTTGTTGCTGGCCCCTATGCCTTCCTGCAGTTTACCCCATTTGACCTGCAGTCAAGTTTAACAGCTTCCATAATAGTGGAAGCCCTGCTTCCAGGCACCCCAGAGAATTTCCAGGTAAGTAGTGCTTCATTACTTCTGTCTTTCCCACTGGAAATGTAAGAAGGAAGCCTGGCTGGATAAATATTCTTTGAGTAAATTACCTTTGGAGTAATCTGACATCAAATCAGAAATTTTTATCAACAGTGTGAAAAATAAGTCTGATGACTTATAGCATATATTTCCTTCGCTTGACCTATATTGAGTGCATATGTTTGCAAACCAGTTGAGAAAGAAAATATATTCTGTATCTAATGATAGTGCAACCTATGGTTGAACTTCACTTAGGTGGCATTTAGAGTTGGCACATTTTCCAAGTTCTGCTTCTGTTACAGTTGTGTGTAAAAGTATATTATCATTATTTGGACTACTGCAGCTGAAGTTAGCTGTGAGGTATATCCTGAAGACTAGGAGATAAGTCATCAAAAGATGTAGCTGTCACATTTCCACGGAAAGCTAAATATTTCCAGAAATAGAGTGATTCCCAGATTCTGCCAAAACATCATATGAAATAAGCATTGATTGAGCATCCCATTTTGGTCAGCACTGTGGAGCATACAGAAATGTTTAGGGTAAGTTCTAAGATGGTCAAAGCAGGGTGACTTGAGGTAAAGGTTTATAACAATAATCACCATTATTGTTGTACATATTTATGTGCCGATTATATCAAACGCTAGATGAAGCATTTTGAGTTATTTAACCCCATAGCAACTCAGTGGGATAGCTGTTATTGCTATTATACCAATTTTTCAGAAACTAAAACTGAAATGCAAAGAAGTAATTTATCTCATTAAGCTCACATAGGTTAAAAGAGAAACAGCCAGGATTGGAGGTAAGTATGTGATTCCTATAGCCTCTCTGCTGTGTGTGGGAATGAATTCTGGTCATTCAGGGGACTAAGAAGTAGCATAAACAAAGCCACAGGAGGAAGAATTTGTATCTGACTTGTGAGTATCCCTGAAGAAAATCAATCAGGAAGGAAAATTGGCTGGCAGCATAAGATACTTGATAGAAGAAGACCTTAGAAATAACTTAAGGTAATTTTAAAAAATCTTTCAAAATAGTCATGTAGACCCTTATATAGATAAGTACAGATGAAAAGGTACTGCAGTATACCAACATTGTATTCAGGAGTTGTAGAAAGAATGAGGGCTTAAGAGAAGTAAAACAACCAGTGTTTTATTCTGAAATCTTCCACAGCCCCTACCGCTCCTTGGGAATAGTAGGTGCACAATGCTAGATCAACGAGTGAAAGTGGTATGGATTTATAAAATTAAAAAAAGAAAGGAAAAGGAAGGAAGGAGGGAAGGAAGGAAGGAAGGAGGGAAGGGAGGGAGGGAAGGAAGGAAGGAAGAAGGGAGAGAGGGAGGGAGGAAGGGAGGGAGGGAG
>NW_012282104.1:0-2908 GCF_000151885.1 Dipodomys ordii
TGTGGTGCTGAGGAATCGAACCCAGGGCCTCATGCTTGCAAGGCATGCACTCTACCACTGAGCTACCTTCCCAGCCCTCCTCTCTCTTCTTAATCTAACGCTACCATTTACAAGTACCTACTTCCTAGTATTTATTTTGTAATATTTTGACTTTGCCTTTCTATTGAGTTGTCCCTTGAAATCACCATATTTTATTTAACATATTTGAATGTAAATTTTTTTGTGTGTGTCAGTCATGGGGCTTGAACTCTGGGCCTGGGTGCTGTCCCTGAACTCTTCATCTCAAGACTAGTGATCTACCACTTGAGCCACAGTGCCACTTCCAGTTTTTTGAGTGCTTTATTGGAGATAAGAGTCTCATGGACTTTTCTGCCTATAGCTAGGATTATAGGCATGATCCACTGGAATCTGGCTTGAATGTACTTTTATACTACCCAACATATTTACTTATAAGTTTATAAACTAATTATAACTTCCACATATGAATGAGAACACGTTAACTTTGTCTCTCTGGGCATGGTTTCACTTAATTGTTTCTAGGTCTATCCATCACTTTACTAATGATTCGATATTATTCATTCTAGTGGATGATTGAAATTCAATTTTATATATATTATATAGTGTATCTATCTATCTATCTATCTATCTATCTATCTATCTATCTATCTATATATCATATGCCTGATCCTGATCCTTTCTTACAATGTTTACATGAATGTCAACTTGTTCAATTTTTCTGGGAAGCTGTATGGCAGTTCCTCAAAGAAAAAAAAACAAAAAACAAAAAACAAAAAATCAGAACTACCTTGTGGTCCAGCAATTTCTATCCTGTGCACTTAGCCAAAAGAATAAAAACCCGGATACATTCAATAAAGCTACAAGTTCAACCATATTCATTGCAGCGCCATTCAACATAGGCAAGGTAGAGAATCAACCAGATGACCCTCAATTCATGAATGGATCAAGAAAATATCGTCCAGTTTTTTTTAATGTTTCTTATTATAATGCAAGGCATTTTTTCTCCTGTAATTAAATGTTTTATCAATCTTTGTTTAGAAGATATTTTCCTCCTTATAATTCAGAAATTATACCATAAAGTGTCTGCACTTACTTATCTTTAAAAAAATATTATTGTAGAGTTGATATACAGAAAGGTTATAGTTTACATGAATCAGGTAATGAGTAATGAGTATAATTCTTCTTGAACTATGTCTCTCCTTCCTTTCCTCTCTCCCAGTTTTCCCTCCCAGCCTTCCCACAAGATATTGGTTCATTTTCCACATTTTGTCTAGTGAGTATCACTATTGAATTTGTTCACTCTTGTTCCACCTTTTATGTGCTTTTCTTTGCCCTCCCAAATACAAATAAACAAACAAGACAAAAGGAAAAGAAAACAAAAATCAACAACAATGGCAACTAAAAATTTCTCATTTTCTTTTCTTAGAGTTCACTTCACAGAATATTATTTTATATGGTCATCTACACATAGCTATTAAGCCACTGTCAACCATCCCTATGAATAGAGGCTGCATGGTTTCCCTCATTTGTAGTAAGTAGAATGTGCATATAAATCTACAAGTAAACACACTTACGATTAGGATATATGTGTATGTGTATATGTGTATACCTATATTATACATAGGCACACATACATGTATAAATATATACATATGTACACATATGTATTCTATATTTATATATATACAGATACACACATATATATACACACACATACACACACAGTGGGACATGATAAAATATAGAGAATTCTAGACATTTCTAATCTGAGGCATTTGTTTATGTTTAAGTCTATCTTGTTTGTAATGGATCAGATTCTTGTTCTTTACCTAAGTGGAGAAATGTTCAAAAGTTATGTTTTCAAATATTTTTTCTGAAGCATTTGTTTGTTCTACTATTCTTCTGAGACTGTAATGAAACAAGTGTTAGATTATTTAATGTTTTCTGTTAGGTCCAGGAGGCCCAGTTTTTAGTGTTTACCTGTTTCACTTGGTTGTTTACAGTAGATAACTTGTATTGATCTGTTTTCAAACTCACTGGATCTATGCCAGCTCTAATTTGCTATTGTGCTCAGTAAGTTTTGTATTTGTTTATCATAAGTTTTGATGCTCAAATTCTTATTTAAATCTGTTTCAAGCTTTGGTATTTCTGATGAAATTGTCCCATTTTTCTTCCTTTTTTTAACAAGTGTGAAAATTCTTTCTGAATCAATGTTACCATGGTCTTCTTAAAAATAATGGGCTTGAATCCTGGATCTCTTCAATATTACAGGACTCGATTTTCTAATGATTTTTTTTATGCCGGAACCAACTTTTAAAGGAAAACATGGTATAAATGTCAATTATGTTAATTAGCTGTCCATTGCTCTGACTATCTTGTGACTTATGAGATGCCTCAGAGTTTTCTTCAGCTCAGGCCGGGAGGTAAGAGCATCACCAACTTGGTTATTAGATAGGAGAAGAAAGAGACAGTGTTTTCCCAGTCTATTTACTGACTTAACTTTGGCATGGTGCTTCATCATCATTAGATTAGGTTGCCCACCACCCCATAATGCTTTAATCTGTAAATTGCAAAGGAAACAAAACACACAATTTTCTTTGATGTTTCTTCCTGCTGAAGTGGACCCTGAGATGGGGCCCAAGCTGGTATGATTCCATTTTGAGCTTTGTCTTTGTTTTAGGGCTTTTAGACTTGATGGACCTAGTTCCTGGAATAAAAAAAAATGCATCTGGTCCCCCTCCCCTTAACAACCTAACCCACCCTTGACTGTTGAGTTAAAGACCGGCCCATAAAATAGATAGGTTGTAATCTGGCTCCAACTGGTGACACCACTTGCTTAAGGTAAACCCTGCCTTTTGCACATGCTTAAGGTAAACTCCACCTTTTGCCC
>NW_012282105.1:0-1227 GCF_000151885.1 Dipodomys ordii
AAGAAGAAGAAGAAGAAGAAAGAAGAAAGAAGAAGAAGAAGAAGATCTAGAGCATATCATGATCCACTCTCCCAAGTCACAATAAGGCTGCCCAGGGCAAACAAAGTCTTGACTGTATGTGCCCCACATGTATCCCAGCTAGGGACCTAGGAAAGAAGCTCAACTCTAAGGCTGTACCTTAGGGACCAGGCAGCATACTTGGCAAAACTTTGAAGGACAATGTGTTTCTAGGAAAGGAAGGAATAAAGTCTATACTGTCCCTGGCAGTTGCTCCCTACATTCAGATGCTACTTTCCTAACAGGGACAGGAACAGGCCCAAGCTCTTCCAAGCAGTTCCTCCCTACAAGAGGATATTATATTCTGCAGTGACTCTAAAGAACTATAATCAAGAAATGAGGAGGGCTAAGTCAGTCCAATGCCAGCTGAAGAACTGTCCTACAGAAGGAAGGAAGGTCATCTTAACTGAAAAAGAACAATTAAGACTGTCTTTAGTTGAAGATAGGCGTAATTCTGTCTGTGTGTGTGTGTTTCAAATAATGCATACTTTAAAAAAAAACACTGATAGAACTACAAAAGAAGTGTAAGATCACAGTTATACAACTGATCAATTATATAATTATATATTACATTATATCAATTATATTTCTATATAATACCAGTGACTAAACTGAAAATGAAATTTTTACTCCATTTACAATATTATTTTTTAAATAGGAATGAGATGGACCAAAGAAATAGACACTAGCTAGGCATCAATGCTGAGATCTGAGGATTGAAGTTCAAACCTAGCCCAGGTGGGAAAGTCTGTGAGACTCTTAGCTCCAATGAACTACCAAAAAGCTGGAAATGGAGCTGTGGCACAAGTGAGTGTGGCTAGCCTTGAGCAAAAGAAGCTCAAGGCTAAGTGCTGGTAGCTCGTAGTTGTAATCCTAGCTACTCAAGAGGCTAAGATCTGAGGATCAGGGTTAGAAGCCAATCCAGGCAAGGAAGTCTATGAGCTTCTTATCTCTAAGCACCAAAATAGCTGGAAGGGGAGCTGTGGCTCCAGTGGAAGATCACTTACCTTAAGCACAAAAGCTCACGAACAATGCTCAAGCCCCAAGTCCAAGCCCTAGGACCAGCACAAGGAAAGAAAGAAAAGGAAGGAAGGAAGGAAGGAAGGAAGGAAGGAAGGAAGGAAGGAAGGAAGGAAGGGAGGAAGGGAGGAAGGGAGGAAGGGAGGAAGG
>NW_012282106.1:0-1803 GCF_000151885.1 Dipodomys ordii
ACCCCCCCCAAAGAAAAGCTTCTGGTAGCAGCTAGGATGAAGACAACCACCCCAGCCGTGTTCTGAGAAGCATGTGACCTCTCCTACCCCAGCTCCGTTGAACGGAAGTCATCCCAGTCTCAGTCTCCCAGCCAACTAGGTCTGCAGGTGTGAACTACCAGCATTGGTTGTTTCACAGTTTTTCAAAGTTTCTATACCGTATAGAAGATGTAGAAACTTTATCATAACATCCCGGATGAGGTCTCACCAGACAGGCCTAGAGTTGTTGATTCTCTTGTCTCTGCCTCCCTGTGTTCACTGTATTGATGTTTTCTGTGTGCTCATGATTTAAAAGTTTCTGCCAGACACCCGTATCTCATACCTATAATGGTAGCTACCCAGAAGGCTGAGATATGAGGATCAAGGTTCAAAGCCAGGCCAGGCAAACAAATCTAAGAGATTTTTATTTCCAGTAAATGAACAAAAAGCTGGAAATAGGGGCTTGGCTCAAGTGGTAAAACACCAGCTAAGACTGAAAAAGTTGTTGCAGGTCCTGAATTAAAATTCTAGTACTGCCAAGTGCTTGTAGCTGACACCTATAATCCTAGCTACTCAAGAGGCTGAGATCTTGAGAATCCTGGTTCAAAGCTAGCTGGGCAGGAAAGTCCATGAGACTCTTATCTCCAATTAGCCATCAGAAAACCAGAAGTTGGGCTGTGGTTAAAGGTGGTAGCGCACTAGCCTTGAGCACAGAAGCTCAGGGACAGTGCCCAGAACCAGAGTACAAGACCCACAATAAACAAAAAAAAATAAAAATTAAGCTCTAATACTAGCACACATACACACGCAAAATTCCTTCTTGATATTCTTTTCATGAAAAGAAATGCAGTAAAGAGTAACCAATGAAAATGTCAACCGTGTATTGACTAGAAGAGAAAATGGAGGGAACAAGTTATAGTGCCAAAATAACTTATCTTCCTGAATAGGAAGTCAGATAATATCTAAAATTGATGGTCAGGAAATAGCATTAGTGGCAGATTGTTTGAAATTATGGAAGTAGGGTCTGAGAAGGTGGCTGTGTGGTAGAGTGCTTTCCTTGCATGCATGAGGCCCTGGGTTTGATTCCTCAGCACCACATAAGCAGAAAAAGCCAGAAGTGGCGCTGTGGCTCAAATGGTAGAGCGCTAGCCTTGAGCTGAAGGGACAGCGCCCAGGCCCAGAGTTCAGGCCCTATGACCAGACCCAAAAAAAAAAAAATCAAAATGCATGTGTTGATCTGTTTTTCATATCTAAACAAGACAGTTTTTCACTTAACATTTTTCATAGGCAATTGAGAGCCAGATTGACCGAATCTGTGAAATGGGAGACGTAATGAGGAAAGCAGTTCAGGTGGATGATGACCAGTTTTGTAAGGTGCAGGAAAAGCTAGCCCAACTAGAGGTAAGATAATTGTAAAATTTTTCTTTCTTTTCTTTCTTTGGCAGTACTGATATTGGACTCCAGGTCCTTGAAATTGCTAGGCTGGCACTGTACCTCTGAGCCATTTTTCGGCCCTGTTTTGGGGTTGTTTATTTTCAGATTAGGTTCTAGTTTCCTGCTGGGCATGCACAGGACTGAAATCTGCCTATGTAAGGCTTCTTGTAGGGCTGGGAAGGTGGCTCAGTGGTAGACTGCTTTCCTTGCATGCATGAGGCCCTGGGTTTGGTTCCTCAGCACCACATAAGCCAAAAAGGCCAAAAGTGGTGCTGTGGCTCAAGTGATAGAGTGCTAGCCTTGAGCTGAAGAGCTGAGGAACAGTGCCCAGGCCCACAACCAACCCCCCCC